>NC_034186.2:20223976-20312911 GCF_002021735.2 Oncorhynchus kisutch | reverse complement strand
GAGAGAGAGAGAGAGAGGAGAGAGGAGAAGAGAAGAGAGAGAGCGAGAGAGAGAGGAGAGGACTGAGAGAGAGAGAGACGCGAGAGAGAGAGAGAGCGAGAGAGAGAGAGCGAGGAGAGAGAGAGAGAGGAGATAGAGAGACGAGAGAGAGAGAGGGGAGAATGGGGGGAGAAGAAGGGGGGAAGAAGAACGAGGGGGAAGGAGGGTAGGGGCATGGTAGAAGAAAATAGAAAGAAGGTAAGGATGAATACCTATAAACAGACAATATGCAGCTTTAGTTTGAATTCAACCATATTTCTCTGCCATGTAAAGAGAATCAGGAGAGGAGTTTTAAAGCTTGACAGGAGCTTGATCAGTTTGCCTGGTTTGATCCACATAATCTGGGCGGATTTTCAGAGATTGACTGAGAGGAGGGGGTGGGGAGACTGGTGGAGGGCTGTCAAGAGGCTGTCGTGAGGAGGGTTCTATGCAGTGGGGGAGGGGGGTACTTATCTCCTAAAGGGGGAGCTTAAGTTTGGGGGAGGCAGATTTAAGGATAGCTTTTAATGTAGCTACTGTAATCTACTGTAGCTGCTGTCTGGGAGGAGCAGCGAGGATGCCAAACGTTTACAGTACCAGTCAAAAGTTTGGACACACCAACTCATTCCAGGATTTTTCTTTATTTTTTACTATTTTCTACATTGTAAACAATAGTGAAAACATCAAAACTATGAAAAAACACAAGTAATCATGTAGAAACCAAAAAAGTGTTTAAACAAATTAAATATATTTAATATTTGAGATTCTTCAAAGGAGTAACCCTTTGCCTTGATGACAGCTTGGCACACTCTTGGCATTCTCTCAACTAACTTCATGAGGTAGTCACCTGGAATACTTTTCCAAAAAGTCTTGAAAGAGTTCCCACATATGCTGAAAATATATTTTGATTTGTTTTACACTTTTTTGGTTACTACATATGTGTGTTATTTCATAGTTTTGATGTCTTCACTATTATTCTACAATGTAGAAAATAGTACAAATAAAGAAAAACCCTGGAATGAGTAGGTGTGTCCAACCTTTTGACTGGTACTGTACATAGATGATGTTCTGTAGCTATAAGATGTGTGTGTGCCTGCATACAAACTGACTGACCTAGCATTATGATGATACAGATGAGGATGGCGATGATGGCTCCAGTGCCCAGGCCTGCTGCGATGATGCGTTCCATGTCCACACAATCTCCATGGTGATCACACTGACACACCTTGACCCTCAGGTAGGATGTATTGGACATGGGCAGGTTGCCTGAGTCTGTGATGATGATTGGAACCTCGTAGATACCACTCTCCAGAAAACCTATCCGCAGCCTGATCTGAGCATATTCACCTGGGATTGAGAGAGAGAGAGAGTTAGGCAGGGAGGGGGAGTAAGAGAGAGAGAGAGTTAGGGAGGGAGGGGGAGTAAGAGAGAGAGAGAGAGTTATGGAGGGAGGGAAGGAGGGAGGGGGAGTAAGAGAGAGAGAGGGAGAAGTCAGGTTACCACTAGACGTCTAGAAGTCAAGTTACCACTAGAAGTCTAGAAGTTAAGTTACCACTAGAAGTCAGGT
Organism: Oncorhynchus kisutch; assembly: GCF_002021735.2. Classification (NCBI taxonomy): domain Eukaryota; kingdom Metazoa; phylum Chordata; class Actinopteri; order Salmoniformes; family Salmonidae; genus Oncorhynchus; species Oncorhynchus kisutch. Next base: position 20,311,326 of record NC_034186.2, on the reverse strand, counting down.
TACCTCTAGACGTCAGGTTACCTCTAGAAGTCAGGTTACCACTGGAAGTCTAGAAGTCAGGTTACCACAAGACGTCTAGAAGACAGGTTACCACTAGAAGTCTAGAAGTTAGGTTACCACTAGAAGTCAGGTTACCCCTAGAAGTCAGGTTACCTCTAGAAGTCAGGTTACCACTAGAAGTCTAGAAGTCAGGTTACCACTAGAAGTCTAGAAGTCAGGTTATCACTAGTAGTCTAGAACTCAGGTTACCTCTAGAAGTCAGGTTACCACAAGAAGTCAGGTTACCAAAAGAAGTCTAGAAGTCAGGTTACCTCTAGAAGTCAGGTTACCTCTAGAAGTCAGGTTACCTCTAGAAGTCAGGGTACCACTAGAAGTCAGGTTACCACTAGAAGTCAGGTTACCTCTAGAAGTCAGGTTACCACTAGAAGTCAGGTTACCAAAAGAAGTCTAGAAGTCAGGTTACCACCAGAAGTCAGGTTACCACTAGAAGTCAGGTTACCTCTAGAAGTCAGGTTGGCTGGATGTCCTTTGGGTGGTGGACCATTCTTGATACACATGGGAAACTGTTGAGCGTGAAAAACACAGCATCGTTCCAGTTCTTGACACGCTCAAACCGGTGCGCCTGGCGCAACTACCATACCCTGTTCAAAGGCATTCAATCTTTTGTCTTGCCCATTCACCCTCTGAATGGCATACATTCACAAACCATGTCTCAATTGTCTCGGGGCTTAGAAATACTTCTTTAACCTGTCTCCTCCCCTTCATCTACATTGACTGAAGTGGATTTAAGAAGTGACATCAATAAGGGATCATAGCTTTCAACTGGATTCACCTGGTCAGTCTTTGTCATGGAAAGAGCAGGTGTTCCTAACGTTTTGTACACTCAGCTTAAGTGTTTACTTTGGCAATGTAAGTGTTTTACTTTCCATGTCAATTAAGACTTTACATGTCAGTATATTGAATTGAATTGAGAGAGAGTAATATAGGGAAGGTGAGAGAAAGAAAGAGACAGAGCGAGACGGGGAACAATTTTGAACAAGTTATTTTGTCATGGCAATAAAGCATTTTTTTATTTCATTAAGGGCAATAGAGAAATGTAGTGACAGGGAGTGGAAGAAAGACAGGAAAGATAAAACACAGACACACACTAACCATTGAGGCGTGTGAGGGTCCAGTTTCGTCGTGCGTCTGCCGGACGGTTGGCCAGTTCGAAGGCAAAGGGGCCGGCATTAGGAGTCAGATCTGGGTCGCTGGCGGTGATGTTGATGGCGTTGGGCTCAGGCTTCTCACACATCTCCACTTCCGGAGGGAAGACATGAGGAGCATTGTCGTTTATGTCTAAAAGGTACATCTGTAACGTACCCGTACCACTGGCAGGCGGGATGCCTGAGAGAGAGGATGGAGGGATGGAGGAGAGAGAGAAGGAGAGACCAGTGAGATAAGCAAAGAGGAGAAAAAGGCCCCTTAGATAGGAAGGAATATTACAAAAAATGACAAAAAGGCAACCTGTTTGGTGCAACATAGATACTGTACTGAACTATTTATATGTTGAGAGGAGATACCAGGGGTTGGAACCGGTTCAGAGAACAGAACTGAATACCGGGAAAAAACATAATTTTTCAAGGAATGGAAACCGACCCCGGAACGAAAGTGATCCATACTGTTCCGGAACAGAACTGTTATTTTAAATGCATGGGAACTGGCTAATAATGTTATTTTATGTTCCAGCTATCTAGTACAACAACAAAACCAACTAAGCGCCTAGGCAAAACCCTCACTCAAAAATGTATTCCAGTGTCTGCCTGCAAGCAAAAAATCTTTGCCTGTGCATGTTTAGGCTACCTTCCCCTCCCCCCTCTGAAGCATAGCCTACTGACTGTACTAACGTTACATTAATGCTTGATTCAGGAGATAGTGAGGCCGATTTTTTATTAGCTATAGAATAATGGATTCACTTTTTCAATGCTAGTTAAGGATACAACAGGCCTAGTTATCATGTTTCACATTGGATTTATTAACTACAAAAGGTAAGATGTGTTTTTAATTCTGATACCACTCTGCACACTCAAGCTTGTTAGCTATCTCAAGCTATGTCAAAGGACATTCAAAGTTCCTCCATAGAAGCCGCTCCTCCTCGGTATAATTCTGTAGACCTAATTCATATAATGTCAAAACAAGATGTCCAGCGTTTCAAGTCTCCTCCTCAACCATCTCTAGCTCTTTCTCCACCAGCACATTTTCAGTCGTATCTTGCGCCATGGGCTACACTTGTCTGTCCATCACGCATGTAAACAACTAGCTTGTCTGCTCTAACCGCACTGATTAGTGAAGTCATTTAATTAGCTAAATGTAAAAACATTTGGTTTCACAGGTTAAAAAAGGAAAAGAAAGGAACAATATAAACAGTATGTTTTTTTGGTTCGAACCGGTTCAGAACTTTATTTTGCTGATCTGAACAGTGGAACGAAAAACAAACAAAAATAGTGGGTCTGTTCAGAACGAAACGATTGTAAAATTTTGGTTTCAACCACTGCCAGAAACACAGCGTAATAAGAATCTCAAAGGCACATTACAGCATTCAAAACAAACAGGAATCATGCTGTCATACATAATATTACGCCACACCCAAAACCATTGTTCAACAACCAAACTTCTCAAAACAACACCCCATCAACAGCTACATCTGACCTCTTCTAAATAAGAGATGCAATGAAAGAAACATGTGATTCAACACACTAGGAGAGTGAGTAAGGGAATGAGGAAGAGAGAGATCAGTATGTTAGGGAGGCTGTCTGAGGCACACATCTGCCTATGTGTGTGTGTGTGTGTGTGTGTGTGTGTGTGTGTGTGTGTGTGTGTGTGTGTGTGTGTGTGTGTGTGTGTGTGTGTGTGTGTGTGTGTGTGTGCGTACGTGTGTGTGAGCAGGAGGGGGTGCGTGTGTATTTGGCAAAAGCACAATGAAGAGCTCAGTCAGAATAAAGCTAAAACACAGCAGGGGCTCTGTGGTGTGTGTATGTGTGTGTGTGTGTGTGTGTGTGTGTGTGTGTGTGTGTGTGTGTGTGTGTGTGTGTGTATGTGTGTGTGTATGTGTGTGTGTGTGTGTGTGTGTGTGTGTATGTGTGTGTGTGTGTGTGTGTGTGTGTGTGTGTGTGTGTGTGTGTGTGTGTGTGTGTGTGTGTGTGTGTGTGTGTGTGTGTGTGTGCATGTGCATGTGACCGGGAGAGAGTGTTTTTGGAGAATGTGTATTAGAGCACTAGTTTGTATGCTCATCCGTATACATATCATTTTCAGAAGTAGTCCTGCCATTGTCATATGAGATTGTCTTAGAAGTTTGGGGGGATTTTGGCAACAACATATTTTTATTATTGTGCCAAGAAAGTGATTCAGACTGAATGGATTGTAATTGAATTTAATGAATGTGAATAGTAAGATTGAGTCCCATCCCCCATCCTCCCAGATTAAACACAACTATAAACACAGGAAGCTCTAAAAACAGTATAGGCGTACACACACACACATACACACATACACACACACACACACACACACACACACACACACACACACACACACACACACACACACACACACACACACACACACACACACACACACACACACACACACACACACACACACACACACACACACACACACACACACTCAAACTCAAACTCACACACACACAAACTCACCATTGTCAGAAGCCATGAAGGTGATGTTGTAGAGGTTATTCTTCACATAGGGAGACTCTCTGTCCAGCACAGCGATGGTGGAGATCCGCCCATTTACAGGGTCTATCTCCAACCAATTAGCAGGGTCAAACAGCTTTGAATACCTGGAAATCAACCAAAAGGATGAGAGAACACAATTACAATAGGAAGTAACATGACACTCTAATGCCTTTGAAACGTACACATTCAACACATATAAAACATATACTCCCCCCCCCCCCCTCTCTCTCCTCTCTGTACCGTATGTTCTGAAGCATGTATCTGTCAGGGTCCTGTGCTGTGAAGGTGGTGAGTAGCGAGCCGGCTGGTAGCCCCTCCTCCAGTTTGATGGCTTTAGGGTTGGGAGAGAACTCTGGGCTCTCGTTGACATCTGCAATGCGTACAGACACGGTAGCGGTGGACTGACGGGGCAGGTGGATACCACGGGCCAGGGCAACCTCATTCTCAGCCAGCACCGTCAACACAAAGGAACGACTGACTTCATAGTCTATGGGCTGAAGATGGAGAGACACGTAAACACGCAAATACCAGTTTTCCACGCTCATATATACAGACATACAGTTTGTTGGCCAGATAGACATACATTAGCCGCAGTGGAGGCTGCTGATGGGAGGACGGCTCATAATAATAGCTGGAACGGAGCAAAATAAATGGCACCAAACGCATTTTTTGTAATATTAAATAAATAAATAATGAACCTTTATTTAACATTGAAACCATGTGTTTGATGTATTTGATACCATTCCACTCATTCCACTCCAGCCATTACCACGAGCCCTTCCTCCCCAATTAAGGTTCCACCAAGCTCCTGTGATTAGCCATTATAATATGTGTGTTGTTTGCATGTGCAGCATCTGTGTCTGTGCGTACATAAATATACAGAGAGGTACATGTTGTGTGCATAGCCCGTGCACAATATATGTGATGTGTGTATCTGTGTGCTGTATGTACAGCCTGTACTGTATGTATGTGTGCTGTGTCCTACCTTGACCACAGTGACCAGTCCCTCGTTGGTGGTGGGGTCAGTGGGGATGGAGAAGCGTCCAGTGGGGTCTCCAGCGGTGATCCTGTACACAGTCCTCCAGGCTGCAGTATGGGGCTGGTCCTTGTCTGTCACTGTCAGGTTAGCTACGATCACATTCACACGGTTCTCATGCACATCTCCATAAAACTACAGAGGGAGGGGCAGGGAGAGAGTGATGAGGGAGTGAGAGATGAAAAATGTATCAGTCTTTACATGGCGAAAAGACAAGGAATATAACATATACAGTATGTGTACAGGAAACTCACTCTACATCCTTAGATGAAGTTGCGTGGAAAAAGGAATGGGGTGGTGAAATCATTTTCTGTCATGAACAAAGGAACTCAAAGGGTGTGATGATATTAATTAACAAATATTTCGATATGAATGTGCAAATAATCAGGAATGATTCGCAAGGAAGGTGGATCCTTTTAAATATGAAAGTGGATGAAAAAGAGATTTGTCTCATTAATCTATATGGTCCAAATCAGGATGATCCACACTTCTTCGAAAACATTTATACCAATTTATTGAACTTACAGGCAACAAATGATCTAATCATTATGGTAGGAGATTATAACACAATGTTAAGTACCTCAATGGACCATAAAGGTAATCACTCTATAAACTATCATCACCGTGCCCTTAAGGAAATAAAAAATATTATGGACACATTAGAAATAGTGGATATTTGGAGACTAAAAAACCCCAACCTAGTGAGATATACATGGAGGAATGAGACTTAATCAAGCTAGTCATCTTGACTACTTTCTTGTCTCTTTCTCTCTTTGCATCAAAGGTTCAAAAAGTTTTAATAGGAGACAGAATGTGATCGGATCATCATCTAATTGGCATTCACATAACTCATATGTGATTTTCCACGTGGACGGGGATATTGGAAATTTAATCAAAGTTTACTGGAGGACAACTTATTTTTAAGACAAAACAATTTATAACTGAAATTTTCCAGTATAATATATGTTCAGCAAATCGCCTTATTGTTTGGAATACCTTTAAATGTACCTTCAGGGGTCATTCAATTCCATATTCATCAATAATAAAAAAGCAGTTTCTGGCTAAAGAAACAAAACTAACAAGGGAAATCCATGAACTAATAGTACAGGTAGATAGCAATAAAAACAATACTAAAATATAAAGAACCAGTCTATCTAAAAAACTGGAGGCCCCTTACACTTCAATGTTGTGGTGCAAAAATACTAGCAAAATGCATAGCACTCAGAATTAAAAGGGTTTTACCAGGTATTGTTCATCCTGATCAGACAGGTTTTTTACATGGATGATACATTGGAGATAATATACGACAACTACTAGAAATAATAGAACAACAACCCCAGGTGTAAAATAGTAAATAACGGCTACTTCTCAGAGAGTTTTGAATTGTCTAGAGGAGTTAAACAAGGGTGTCCGCTGTCACCATATCTATTCGTTATGGCCATCGAAATGCTAGCTATTAAAATCAGATCCAATGACAACATTAGAGGATTAGAAATCCAAGGCTTAAAAACAAAGGTGTCCATGTATGCCGATGACTCATTTTTTATGTTAAGTCCGCAAGCTAGATCCCTGCAATGTCGCATTAAAGATCTAGAAAACCTTTATTTACTCTCTGGACTAGAACCTAATTATGATAAGTGTACAATATTACGTATTGGATCCTTAAAAAATACAACTTTTACTTTACCCTGCAGCTTACCTATAAAATGGGCTGATGGTGAGGTAGATATACTCGGTATTCATATCACAAAAGATATAAATAAGCTCTCCACAATGAATTTCAATAGAAAACTTGTAAAAAATAGATAAGATCCTGCAACCATGGAGAGGTAAATACCTGTCTATTTATGGAAAAATTGCCCTGATTAACTCCTTAGTCATATCTCAGTTTACTCACTTACTTATGGCGCTGCCTACTCCTGATGATTCGTTTTTCATATTAGCAAAATATATTTTGCTTTATCTGGGACACTAAACCAGACAAGATTAAACAAGCCTATCTATATAATGAATATGAATGGGGTGGGTTGAGATGATTAAATAGAAAAGCACTAAACCTCTCTCTAAAAGCTTCACTCCTTCAAAAGTTTTATTTGAACCCTAAATGGTTCTCAAGTAGATTAATAAGAAAAGCTCATCCATTGTTTCAAAGTATCTGTCTTTTTCAAACAAGCATTGCAGAGCTGGCTACAATTTAAAATTTCACCTTCCTGAAAACATGGAACAAATATTATAACAAATATTATGGCTGAACTCAAATGTGCTGGTTGATAAAATACCTGTATTTATGGGAAAGATGTTTGAACAGGGTGTTTTGTTCTGAAATGATATTGCAAATTGTAATGGTAGAGTTATGTCCTTCATGGAGTTATCAGAATTGTACGGGAAGGTCTGCTCAATCCAAAAGTACAATCAAATGATTACAGCATTGCCCCCAAAACTGGCGGAGGCGGGTGGCAGTGGGAGGTGGTAGGGAACTGGTCTGTCTGCCCAATATAAAGGATCAAAACTGGCAGAGGCAGGTGGCAGTGGGAGGTGGTAGGGAACTGGTCTGTCTGCCCAATATAAAGGATCAAAACTGGCGGAGGCAGGTGGCAGCGGGAGGTGGTAGGGAACTGGTCTGTCTGCCCAATATAAAGGATCAAAACTGGCGGAGGCAGGTGGCAGCGGGAGGTGGTAGGGAACTGGTCTGTCTGCCCAATATAAAGGATCAAAACTGGCGGAGGCAGGTGGCAGCGGGAGGTGGTAGGGAACTGGTCTGTCTGCACAATATAAAGGATCAAAACTGGCGGAGGCAGGTGGCAGCGGGAGGTGGTAGGGAACTGGTCTGTCTGCCCAATATAAAGGATCAAAACTGGCGGAGGCAGGTGGCAGCGGGAGGTGGTAGGGAACTGGTCTGTCTGCCCAATATAAAGGATCAAAACTGGCGGAGGCAGGTGGCAGCGGGAGGTGGTAGGGAACTGGTCTGTCTGCACAATATAAAGGATCAAAACTGGCGGAGGCAGGTGGCAGCGGGAGGTGGTAGGGAACTGGTCTGTCTGCCCAATATAAAGGATCAAAACTGGCGGAGGCAGGTGGCAGCGGGAGGTGGTAGGGAACTGGTCTGTCTGCACAATATAAAGGATCAAAACTGGCGGAGGCAGGTGGCAGCGGGAGGTGGTAGGGAACTGGTCTGTCTGCACAATATAAAGGATCAAAACTGGTGGAGGAATAAGAATAGCATAAATAGGAAAGTAAACCAGTTTCATTTGAGGACCAGAATGTTGACAACTGTGCCATACAGATTGCAAAGTAGTTGGGAAGAGATTTTGATGTACCGATTCTATGGTACAGGGTGTATGAGTTGATATACAGTATAAAACAATGCAATATTCAATATTCAGCTAAAATGATTATATGTATGAGTTGATATACAGTATAAATCAATTCAATATTCAATATTCAGCTAAAATGATTATATAAAAATCTTGCCTCCAACAAAATGTTGAATATTTGGGGCATAAAATCGTCGAAGCTCTGCAGATTTTGTTGTGAGGTTACAGAATCAACAGACCATTTATTTTGGTATTGCCCTCAGGTAGCCTGTTTCTGGTCTCAGGTTCAGGAATGGGTGAAAATGCATAGCATTGATCTAAAATTGACCCCAGTACTGTTAGGAAATCTGGAGACACCGGGTCAGTCAATTACTAATATACTAACACTCTTAGTAAATGTATTTATCTTCAACACGCAATCTGTAGATTCTATTAGATTAGATAGATTGAAATTGTATGTTAAACATCACAGCATAGTTGAAAGATATGTGTTGCGTAGAAACACGAAGTGGGTGTCCAGCAGAGATAGATGGGAGGGGCTGAGGTTGGTATGTGGAACTGGAGACAAGTGGGAGTGGAGTTGCTGTGTAAGAGAGAGAATGATGGTCAAAAGATAAAGGAGGGAAAAAAAGTCTAAATAAAACATAATAAAGAACATTTGAATGACACTAAGTGGCCGTGTTTTTACAACTAATGCCGGTTTGCCTGAGGCTGATGCCGTGCAGGTGTTTGCACACATGCGTATACACACACTCTCATTCGAATAAACCCATACAAGAACACACAGATACATGTAATAATGCCAGACATGCACACAAACATATACAGTTGGCGTTTTCCTTGATGTCTTTTGTTTTAAATGTATTCTTTTTCTTTTCCCTTTTGCTTTGTTGTTTGCTGTTTTCTTCTGTCTTTTCCTTTTTTCTCTTTAGTTTATTATCTTGGTTGTTGGTGCATTGAGGGGTTCTCGGGGGTGGGGAATGGAATTAATTGTATTTTTTATTTGTTCTCTATTTGGTCTTGAATGGTTGAGGGACAGCTATTGGGGAACTGTGGTGGGATCTTGGAGGGTTCAGGTTTCACAAGATTGTGATCATGAAAAAGGAAACTATGACATACTGTATATTTTATATCACTAACATGCACACACAGCCTCACACATAAGGATGGCTCTGTTGTGGAAAGACTGATACATGTTTGATAGTGTCTTGATGCTGTAGTGTTTGTCCTTCATGTTCTAATACTTTAATGTTACCCCTTGCTTGTGTTTTTTGTAATAAAAAAAAACACACATATATATATATATATTTGTTTTTGTTGAAAGATTGTTTCTGTGGTGTTCTTTGTGTGAGAAAGAAAGTATTGTGTGAGTGTGTATTGTACTGTGTGTCTGTGTGTGTGTCTCTGTCTGTCTGTCTGTCTGTCTGTGACTTACTGTGTCAGCGGTGAACTCTGGGGGGTTATCATTGACGTCAGTGATCCTGATGATAGCTGTGGCTGTGTTAGACAGACCGTAGGTGGGGTTCCCCTCCATGTCAGTAGCCTGGATTATCAGTGTGTACTGAGGAACTTTCTGGAATGAGGAAGACAAGAGGGGACAGGTTCAGATTACAGAGAATAACATAAGACAGTCAGTATGTAAACACACACTCATACACTGTAAAAAAAACTCTTTTTTTTTTTAAGTCCTGCTGTTTTTACAGTAATTTACTGGCAGCCTGTACATTACTGTAAAATGAGTTACAGTATGTTACCGTTAATTCCAAATAAACTCTAAAGTACAGTATTTTACAGGAGGGTGCCAGTAAGTTATGGTAGAAATAACTGGATATTTTCCTTTACAGTGTACACATTGATACACATCACACACGCACACACACGTGCACACACAGCCACCCACCTCTCTGTCGAGGCCTGCTGCTACAGTGATGATGCCTCCTGTCTTGTTGTTGATGGTGAACATGTTGGAAGAAGGACTCTCAGGGTTCTGAGATATAATCTTGTATCGGAGCATCCCATTGGCTGTCTTAGGGTCGTCCTTGTCCACTGATGTCACTGTCATCACAAAGGACCCTGGGAACGCAAACCAAGCAGTCAATAAAAAATGTACTGTGGGTTTGTGTGCGTGCATGTGTGTGTGAGTGTGTGCATGTGTATGTGTGTGAGTGTGTGTTGTTACCTGGTTTGGAGCCCTCTGGTACTGATCCATTGTAGATTGTGTGTGTGAACTCTGGTCTGTTGTCGTTCATGTCTATGACATTGATGACAATGTCTATGGGGTTCTCTATCTGGTTCCCATTCAGGTCCACAGCATGGGCTCGCAGCTAAATTGTCAGATAGAGGATCAGGGTTAGGACACAGTTAGAGAATGACATGGAATGGACTCACAGCTACATGGTCAGATACAGGATCAGGGTTAGGACACAGTTAGAGAATGACATGGAATGGGCTCACAGCTACATGGTCAGATAGAGGATCAGGGTTAGGACACAGTTAGAGAATGACATGGAATGGACTCACAGCTACATGGTCAGATACAGGATCAGGGGTAGGACACAGTTAGAGAATGACATGGAATGGACTCACAGCTACATGGTCAGATACAGGATCAGGGTTAGGACACAGTTAGATAATGACATGGAATGGACTCACAGCTACATGGTCAGATACAGGATTAGGGTTAGGACACAGTTAGAGAATGACATGGAATGGACTCACAGCTACATGGTCAGATACAGGATCAGGGTTAGGACACAGTTAGAGAATGACATGGAATGGACTCACAGCTACATGGTCAGATACAGGATCAGGGTTAGGACACAGTTAGGGAATGGTCGGAGCCAGTTTGCGCTGTTCTGCGAAGGGGGTAGTACACAGCATTGTACGAGATCTTCAGTTTCCTGGCAAAATCTTGTATGGAATAGCCTTAATTTCTGTTTTCAGCTGTGCTAACATAATTGCAAAAGGGTTTTCTAATGATCAATTGGCCTTTTAAAATGATAAACTTGGATTAGCTAACACAACATGCCATTGGAACACAGGAGTGATGGTTGCTGATATTGGGCCTCTGTACGCCTATGTAGATGTTCCATAGAAAATCAGCCGTTTCCAGCAACAATAGTCATTTACAACATTAACAATGTCTACACTGTATTTCTGATTAATTGTATTTAATTTGAATGGACAAAAAACATGCTTTTCTTTCAAAAACAAGGACATTTCTAAGTGACCCCAAACTTTTGAACGGTAGTGCATATGAATTAACAAAGCTAACCGACTGAATTTCAATATCTACTCCCCCAGAAATGAGCATTTCTGAGTCTTTCCCCTTTAAATTACCATAGAAACGACCCCTCTCAAGATTGATTGTTCGGGGTTAGAGGAATAGAAAGCCATGGATCTGGAGCTGAAAATGACGAGGTATCAAGTTGATTTTGATTCTGAAGCACAGAAACGCCCCCTAATGTTACCACCTCCCAAAATATGGAAGAGATTCAACCAAGAGCTGCGTTGTCTAAACTAGCAATGGTCACAAACTAACATTCCTATTTAATTAACACTGTTATGTACAAGAATATTAAGGTTGTAATATTGTAGAGAACAATCTAATAATTCATTGTATGTGATTCATAATGACATAGGCTAAAGAAAATTAGGTTGAGACATACATTCAGCAGCACCCTGTATTTCGCTACATTCTAGAGCAGTGAGTGAACGCCCTACATATTGCTTACACTTCAGAGGGCAACATTTTGAGGGCAGAGAGAGGGGAAGGGTGCGAAGTATTGAGATTGGAATGGGGCCATTTACTGAGGTTAGTGTACACTTGGCCTCTCAAGGGTGGATCTAAAGACCCTTAAGTGTTTCTCTCCTAGGGCCTTTCAACTACTGCTCTCTAACTAGAGAGCACTACAGGGAAAAAGCAGAGTACCCTCCCCCAGTACCTGTCTCCAAACAGCCATGTTAGAGAAGCCTACCGCTAGGCAGGGAGAAGTAGCTGCCATAACATACTGCTGTTACAGTACCCTCACCCTGTACTCTGTCTCATAGCTGCTATACTGTGTGTGCTGCTCCCTATACCCAGTCTTCAGTAATGCCACGGCAACAGCTCATGAATATATTCATCACAGAGCTTCAGTGACTCTGACAACTACATCACACTGTATGAATATTCATGAGGGAGCCCCACCCTTCATGCAAATGTCCTGCCTGCAGAGTTGCCAGAGTTGCTTAAGTGTGTGTGTGTGTGTGTGTGTGTGTGTGTGTGTGTGTGTGTGTGTGTGTGTGTGTGTGTGTGTGTGTGTGTGTGTGTGTGTGTGTGTGTGTGTGTGTGTGTGTGTGAGAGCCTATTTGTGTACTGCAGATCAAAGGTAACATTCTCAGACTGATGTTTCCTGTCCAACTACCTCAGGGTGACATTTCACAAATGTTTTACATACACCAGCAAAGAATGTGGTCAGAGGGATCCTCTATGTACGATTCCCTCCTGATTCAGGGAATCTTCCAACCAGGATTTCTGGAAAACCTGGGAAAGTTAGCAGAATCTTGAAACCCCCTACTACACACTTACATGGAAGTTGGAAATGTGTTCGCGGTCGAGGGGTTTGGTCACAGAGAGCTGACCAGAGATGGGGTTGATGATGAAGATCCCGGTTGGAGGCTGATCAGCACCGGGTCCAGTCACACTGTACCGGAGGAGACGGTTCTTATCACGGTCCGACCGGATCTAGACCACAGAGGGAAAGAGAGAGAGAGGGAGGGAGAGATATTCCCACTTTAGATACAGTTACACAACAACACTTTTATTTGAAACATATTTAGCTCCACTCAACACCATACACAGGCTATACAGTACAGACAGAAAGCATGTATACTGTCTCTCCACAGATTCTAATATAAATATCATACCAGAAGATTGTGTTTGGTCGAAATAGTGAGCACTACACACATACACTGTACATACCGTACATATACACAAAGCATTTACACATGCGCGCACACGCACACACGCACACGCGCCCGCGCACACGCACACACACACACACACAATAAAACCCTCTGAGCTAGTGACCAAATGACAGACTTTGCATGACAGTGTGTTTGTCTTCTCTTGATTAGCCCCCCTGGGAAATGTGTGTGAAATGTGTCCTCTGAACCGTGTGTGTGTCGTACCCTGACTAGTTCCTCTGGGAACTGTCCTCGTGAGTTCTCAGGGACATTGATGGGGGGGATGACCCAGTCCCTCTTCACCCGCCTCAGAGATCCATCACCCCTGACGACCACGCTACGCCATGGAAACATGATCACAGCTGCATCACTGGAGTTCACCTGCAGAGAAAAACATGTTACACACCAATATACAGACACAGACAAAAATGTAGACAAACAGATAGATTCCTCAGACAAACCCACCCACATCAAGAAGTTATTCCAGAGAAACACCAGGAAGAAAAGAAACACACACACACACACACACACACACACACACACACACACACACACACACACACACACACACACACACACACACACACACACACACACACACACACACAGACTCTCTGTTTATGTCCCAGAGGTCCCTCCATCTCTACCCCTCCATCTCTATCCCTTCATCTCTATCCCTTCATCTCTACCCCTCCATCTCTTTTCCTCCATCTCTATCCCTCCATCTCTACCCCTTCATCTCTACCCCTCCATCTATTTTCCTCCATCTCTACCCCTCCATCTCTATCCCTTCATCTCTACCCCTCCATCTCTACCCCTCACCCCTTCATCTCTATCCCTTCATCTCTACCCCTCCATCTCTTTTCCTCCATCTCTACCCCTCCATCTCTATCCCTCCATCTCTATCCCTTCATCTCTACCCCTCTATCTCTACCCCTTCATCTCTACCCCTCCATCTCTTTTCCTCCATCTCTACCCCTTCATCTCTACCCCTCCATCTCTTTTCCTCCATCTCTATCCCTTCATCTATACCCCTCCATCTCTACCCCTCCATCTCTTTTCCTTCATCTCTACCCCTCCATCTCTATCCCTTCATCTCTACCCCTTCATCTCTACCCCTCCATCTCTATCCCTCCATCTCTACCCCTCCATCTCTATCCCTTCATCTCTACCCCTCCATCTCTACCCCTCCATCTCTATCCCTTCATCTCTACCCCTCCATCTCTACCCCTTCATCTCTACCCCTCCATCTCTTTTCCTCCATCTCTATCCCTCCATCTCTATCCCTCCATCTCTAGCCCTTCATCTCTACCCCTCCATCTCTATCCCTTCATCTCTACCCCTCCATCTCTTTTCCTCCATCTCTACCCCTCCATCTCTATCCCTTCATCTCTACCCCTCCATCTCTTTTCCTCCATCTCTACCCCTCCATCTCTATCCCTCCATCTCTACCCCTCCATCTCTATCCCTTCATCTCTACCCCTCCATCTCTTTTCCTCCATCTCTATCCCTCCATCTCTACCCCTCCATCTCTTTCCTCCATCTCTATCCCTCCATCTCTATCCCTCCATCTCTATCCCGCCATCTATTTTCCTCCATCTCTATCCCTCCATCTCTACCTCCCCATCTCTATCCCTCCATCTCTACCCCTCCATCTCTATCCCTCCATCTCTATCCCTCCATCTCTACCCCTCCATCTCTATCCCTCCATCTCTACCCCTCCATCTCTTTCCTCCATCTCTATCCCTCCATCTCTATCCCGCCATCTATTTTCCTCCATCTCTTTTCCTCCATCTCTACCCCTCCATCTCTACCCCTCCATCTATTTTCCTCCATCTCTATCCCTCCATCTCTACCCCTCCATCTCTATCCCTCCATCTCTAACCCTCCATCTCTACCCCTCCATCTCTTTTCCTCCATCTCTACCCCTCAACCTCTATCCCTCAATCTCTACCTCCCCATCTCTATCCCTCCATCTCTACCCCTCCATCTCTATCCCTCCATCTCTATCCCTCCATCTCTACCCCTCCATCTCTTTTCCTCCATCTCTTCCCCTCCATCTCTACCCCTCCATCTTTGTCACTTCTCTATTTCTCTATACATATATCCTCATCCTTCTCTCTCTCCTGCTTCCTTCACCCAAATCTCACTCTATCCCTTTCTCTCCCTCTCGCCAAACGCTCCCTCCAGAGTTTTCTGCTCCACCTGTCTGTTAAGAGAACTAGCTGACTAATAGCTGGCTAACACTCCACTGGTTACATTTCATCGCTTTTATTCACAGGTTTGATTTTGGTGGTGTTTTAAACAGCTTTTTCTCTTCTCACATTGTTTTCACTGCTTACACAGAAGGCTGGGAGACTGTAATGGACACAGTAAGTGTATTGCACTGCACTATTTCTGGGGAAAAAAATTCTGGGAGATGTGAACGGGTCGCTGTAGTGGCTCTTTAATGTCTCCCCTTATAGAGACAACCTCCTTTTTACTGTCATTTACACACAGCAGGAAGCAGCACCTGATGCTATGTGTGTGTCCCAAACGACACTTTATTCCCTGTATGGTGCACTACTTTTGACCAGGACACCCATAGCGGTAGTGCACTATATAGGGAATAGGGTGCCATTTGGGATGCATCCTATACTCTAGCGAGCGCTGCCTTGTTTCTGTGGTTATCAGCACTTCACTGGCCATCAAAGGTTAACAGAGTGGGCTGTGAATTTTTATTTAGTACATTTAACATGAATGATTCCTTATAAATAAGTAAGAGTGGTCGTGAAACTTGGTTAATCGACTGGTGATGGATAATGTATTCTTATGATGAACTGCTCCTCTGACTTCCATCTCCACATCATAATTATTCATGTATTTTCTCCATACTTACACTCGTAGAAAAAAGGGTTCCAAAAGGGTTCTTTGACTGTCCCTACAGGAGAACCCTTTTTGGTTCCAGGTAGGACCCTTTCGGGTTCCATGTAGAACCCTCAGTGGAAAGGCTTCTACATGGAACCCAAAATGGTTATATCAGGAAAGAGAAGGGTCACCTTGAATAGATAAAAGCTTCTGCTAAATGACCATATTGTGATATTCTTATTTTATCCATACCTGTTTGTTGTGTTCTGTCGTCTCCCCCTGTCCATCTGTCCGGAGGTGGAGGTGAACGCGTGTGTTCCACTCCTCCTTGGTTTTCTGATCCCTCGCTCGCACCACCAGGAAGGCTCTCTTCCTGTCCGTAAGACGGAGGGAGTGCCGGGTGTACACCATGCCATCTTCACCCAGCCTGAAGTGCACCGCGTCGCCCACCTCCAACAGAACCCTGTCGCCCAGGCCGCAATCTGCAAACCTCACTGAAGGGAGAGAGAGAGGGGTGAGAGGGGTCAGCATGATATGAAAACATAGGAAGACAACTTAGAACAGGTCTATATATATATATACTGTATATATATATTTCACTCACTCAACCTCACTTGGGTCACTCCAAAGTCAAAGGCCTACACTTCCTAGGTCCTCTTCATATTTTATTGTAATCTCTATGTGACAATCATTCACCTTATAACCTTATAAATATTATAACATCAGCCGTCAACCATGTCTGTCTACTAAACAGAGTGAATCACTTCTCACATAGTGTTTAGTAGTGTTTGGCTCACTCAGTTACGGCACTATCTTTTCTGTTTTTTGAACAGACCGTGTACTCAGGCAGAAGGAGTCTGTCAGCAGGAAAATGTCAGCTCAAATAGCCAAACATTACTACATTACCCCCAACTCAGTGGGCAGGCAATGCAACTCCTCTAGCTGCACAGAGAAGGTGAGAGGTAAGGAGAGAGAGAGAGGCAGAAAGAGAGAGAGACACCGAGAGAGACAGAGACAGAAAAAGAGAGACAGAGAGAGACATAGTCAACGGTAGGCTTCGAGGGGACTCCTATGGTAGGTACACCTATAGCTCATCTCTTGGCAGTAGTACTGTAGACTACTTTATCACTGACCTCAACCCAGAGTCTCTCAGAGCGTTCACAGTCAGCCCACTGACACCCCTATCAGACCACAGCAAAATCATAGTCTACTTAAACAGAGCAATACTCAATCATGAGGCATCAAAGCCAAAGGAACTGAGTAACATTAACAAATGCTATAGATGGAAGGAATGCAGCTTGGAAACCTACCAAAAAACAATTAGGCAACAACAAATTCAATCCCTTTTAGACAATTTCCTGGGTAAAACGTTCCACTGTAATAGTGAAGGTGTAAACTTGGCAGTAGAAAATCTTAACAGTATATTTGACCTCTCAGCTTCCCTATCAAATCTAAAAATCTCAAATAGAAAACCGAAGAAAATTAACAATAATGACAAATGGTTTGATGAAGAATGCAAAAATCTAAGAAAGAAATTGAGAAACCTGTCCAACCAAAAACATAGAGACCCGGAAAACCTGAGTCTACGCCTTCACTATGGTGAATCACTAAAACAATACAGAAATACACTACGGAAAAAGAAGGAACAGCATGTCAGAAATCAACTCAATGCAATTGAAGAATCCATAGACTCTAACCACTTCTGGGAAAATTGCAAAACACTAAACAAACAACAACACGAAGAATTATCTATCCAAAATGGAGATGTATGGGTAAACCACTTCTCCAATCTTTTTGGCTCTATAACAAAGAATAAAGAGCAAAAACATATACAGGATCAAATACAGATCTTAGAATCAACTATTAAAGACCAGAACCCACTGGATTCTCCAATTACCTTGAATGAGTTACAGGACAAAATAAAAACCCTCCAACCCAAAAAGGCCTGTGGTGTTGATGGTATCCTCAATGAAATGATCAAATATACAGACAACAAATTCCAATTGGCAATACTAAAACTCTTTAACATCATACTTAGCTCTGGCATCTTCCCCAATATTTGGAACCAAGGACTGATCACCCCAATCCACAAAAGTGGAGACAAATTTGACCCCAATAACTACCGTGGAATATGCGTCAACAGTAACCTTGGGAAAATCCTCTGCATTATCATTAACAGCAGACTCGTACATTTCCACAATTAAAACAATGTACTGAGGAAATGTCAAATGGGCTTTTTACCAAATTACCGTACAACAGACCACGTATTCACCCTGCACACCCTAATTGACAACCAAACAAACCAAAACAAAGGCAAAGTCTTCTCATGCTTTGTTGATTTAAAAAAAGCCTTCGACTCAATTTGGCATGAGGGTCTGCTATACAAACTGATGGAAAGTGGTGTTGGGGGTAAAACATACGACATTATAAAATCCCATATACACAAACAACAAGTGTGCGGTTAAAATGGGCAAAAAACACACACATTTCTTCACACAGGGTCGTGGGGTTAGACAGGGATGCAGCTTAAACCCCACCCTCTTCAACATATATATCAACTAATTGGCGCGGGCACTAGAAAAGTCTGCAGCACCCGGCCTCCCCCTGCTAGAATCCGAAGTCAAATGTCTGCTGTTTGCTGATGATCTGGTGCTTCTGTCACCAACCAAGGAGGGCCTACAGCAGCACCTAGATCTTATGCACAGATTCTGTCAGACCTGGGCCCTGACAGTAAATCTCAGTAAGACCAAAATAATGGTGTTCCAAAAAAGGTCCAGTCACCAGGACCACAAATACAAATTCCATCTAGACACTGTTGCCCTAGAGCACACAAAAAACTATACATACCTTGGCCTAAACATCAGCACCACAGGTAACTTCCACAAAGCTGTGAACGATCTGAGAGACAAGGCAAGAAGGGCATTCTATGCCATCAAAAGGAACATAAATTTCAACATACCAATTAGGATTTGGCAAAAAATACTTGAATCAGTCATAGAGCCCATTGTCCTTTATGGTTGTGAGGTCTGGGGTCCGCTCACCAACCAAGACTTCACAAAATGGGACAAACACCAAATTGAGACTCTGCACGCAGAATTCTGCAAAAATATCCTCCGTGTACAACGTAGAACACCAAATAATGCATGCAGAGCAGAATTAGGCCGATACCCACTTATTATCAAAATCCAGAAAAGAGCCGTTCAATTCTATAACCACCTAAAAGGAAGCGATTCCCAAACCTTCCATAACAAAGCCATCACCTACAAAGAGATGAACCTGGAGAAGAGTCCCCTAAGCAAGCTGGTCCTGGGGCTCTGTTCACAAACACAAACACACCCTACAGAGCCCCAGGACAACAGCACAATTAGACCCAACCAAATCATGAGAAAACAAAAAGATAATTACTTGACACATTGGAAAGAATTAACAAAAAGACAGAGCAAACTAGAATGCTATTTGGCCCTACACAGAGAGTACACACCGGCGGAATACCTGACCACTGTGACTGACCCAAAATTAAGGAAAGCTTTGACTATGTACAGACTCAGTGAGCATACCCTTGCTATTGAGAAAGGCCGCCGTAGGCAGACATGGCTCTCAAGAGAAGACAGGCTCTGTGCTCACTGCCCACAAAATGAGGTGGAAACTGAGCTGCACTTCCTAACCTCCTGCCCAATGTATGACCATTTAGAGAGACATATTTCCCTCAGATTACACAGATCCACAAAGAATTCGAAAACAAATCCAATTTTGAAATACTCCCATATCTACTGGGTGAAATTCCACAGTGTGCCATCACAGCAGCAAGATTTGTGACCTGTTGCCATGAGAAAAGGGCAACCAGTGAAGAACAAACACCATTGTAAATACAACCCATATTTATGCTTATTTATTTTATCTTGTGTCCTTTAACCATTTGTACATTGTTAAAACACTGTATATATATATATAATATGACATTTGTAATGTCTTTATTGTTTTGAAACTTCTGTATGTGTAATGTTTACTGTTAATTTGTATTGTTTTTCACTTTATATATTCACTTTATATATTATCTACCTCACTTGCTTTGGCAATGTTAACACATGTTTCCCATGCCAATAAAGCCCTTGAATTGAATTGAATTGAGAGACCATTACCTACAGAGAGATTAACCTAGAGAAGAGTCCCCTAAGCAAGCTGGCCCTAGGGCGCTGTTCACAAACACAAGAAGACCCCACAGAGCTCCAGGAAAGCAAAAAACAGATCAAACTGGAATGCTATTTGGACCTTAACAGAGAGTACACAGTGGCAGAATACCTGACCACTGTGACTGACCCAAAGTTAAGGAAAGAGAGGCCGCTGTAGGCAGACCTGGCTCTCAAGAGAAGACAGGCTACGTGCACACTGCCCACAAAATGAGGTGGAAACTGAGCTGCACTTCCTAACCAACTGCCAAATGTATGACCATATTAGAGACACATATTTCCCTCAGATTACACAAATCCATAAAGAATTTGAAAAAAAATCCAATTTTGATAAACTCCCATATCTATTGGGTGAAATACCGCAGTGTGCCATCACAGCAGCAATATTTGTGACCTGTTGGCACAAGAAAAGGGCAACCAGTGAAGAACAAACACCTTTGTAAATACAACCCATACTGATGTTTATTTATTTTCCCTTTTGTATTTTAACTATTTGCACATCATTACAACACTGTATATAGACATAATATGACATTTGAAATGTCTTTATTCTTTGGAACTTGTGTGTGTAATGTTTTGTCACACCCTGATCTGTTTCACCTGTCTTTGTGATTGTCTCCACCCCCTCCAGGTGTCACCCACCTTCCCCATTATCCCCAGTGTATTTATACCTGTGTTCTCTGCTTGTCTGTTGCCAGTTTGTTTTGTTCGTCAAGCCTACCAGCAGATTCCCCCTTGCTCCTGTCTGTTTCTAGTTCCTGTTTACTAGTTGTCCCAGTTTTGACCATTCTGCCTGCCCCGACCCTAAGCCTGTCTGCTGTTCTGTTCCTTTTGGGCTCTGATCTGGATTACTGACCTCTGCCTGCCCTTGACCTGTCGTATTGCCTACCCCCTGTTCTAGCAATAAACTTTTGTTAATTCAACACTGTCTGCATCTGGGTCTTCCCTAAAAAGTGATATATTTACTGTTAATTTTTCATTGTTTATTTCACTTTTGTTTATTATCTATTTCACTTGCTTTGGCAATGTAAACATGTGTTTCCCATGCCAATAAAGCCTCTTAAATTGAAATTCAATTGAGAGAGAGAGAGAGAGAGAGAGAGAGAGAGAGAGAGAGAGAGAGAGAGAGAGAGAGAGAGAGAGAGAGACCGAGGTAAAAAGCCAATGTGAGATAGTGAGTGAAGAGGTAGAGGTAGCGGTAGAGGGATAAGAGCAGCCCACATTTGTGTCTGTGTGTGTCTGTGTGTGTGCGTGTGTGTGTGTGTGTGCGTGTGTCTGTGTGTGTGTGTGTGCGTGTGTGTGCGTGTGTCTGTGTGTGTGCGTGCATTTGTCTGTGTGTGTGTGTGTGTGTGTGTGTGTGCGTGTGTCTGTGTGTGTGTGTGTGTGTGTCTGTGTGTGTGCGTGTGTGTCTGTGTGTGTGCGTGTGTCTGTGTGTGTGTGCACGTGTCTGTGTGAGAGATGCGGAGGAGGGAGAGTGTAAAGAATGCTACATCTCTTGTATCTTTAAGTCCATGTTTGTCCTGCTGTCTGACCTAAAAATGACACATCCTACGTTGGAATTCACTCACACAAAACAAGGGTGACTGCGTTTGTGAACACACACACACACACACACACACACACACACACACACACACACACACACACACACACTTTAGAGAGTATCTCTCTGCAGAGGGACAGGTGTCGCTGGCAGGGCTGTGTAAATGTTCATTAATCATACATACAGAGAGAGAGAGAGATGTGCTGAAAGCTACATGGTGCAAAAGCAAAGCGCTCCCTGCCATCTTATCCTCTTCTCTTCTCCAATATTCAGAATCTACTGTGGAGGAACTAGGGCTGTGTGTGTGTGTGTGTGTGTGTGTGTGTGTGTGTGTGTGTGTGTGTGTGTGTGTGTGTGTGTGTGTGTGTGTGTGTGTGTGTATGTGTATGTGTGTGTGTGTGTGTGTGTGTGTGCTGTGTAGTGTAGAGTACAGTACAGATACCAGATGTAAACAACATGGTTATAACAGCAGTCAGTACTCCACACAGCTAGTGAAAAAATCAATGTGCGACAGTGATCACATCAATACAGAACCAGAGAGCAAGGCCAAATGACAAATATTACACAACTCACGGCCCAGTCGATATAGACTCCAGGAAATACACACTCTCTCATATAGGAAGGGACAGTAAACATAGAGGGGAGATAAATGGAGGTGTAGAGTAGAGGGAAGGACTCCTGTTTCAATTCAAAAAGGCTCAGTAGAACTCCAATACACATCATTTTATTTTTGTGCCCTTTCTCTTTTGTGTCTGTTTCTCTTCCCCAGTCTGTTCTTCCTCTCCTCCCCCTCCCTCTATCCCTCCGGTCTCTCTCACTCCCCCTTCCCCTCCCTTGTTTCCTCCCTCCTTGTTTCCTCCCTCCACCAGTGTGATATCAGTGAGTGTCTGCCTCTGTTGTTTCTCCTTTATTTACTGCCGTTCTGGCTGTGAGTGATACACGCACGCACACGCACACACGCGCACACACACACACAATCTTGTACAGTTCAACTTGTGGGGACAAATCCTATTTTCCCTAACCCCTAACCCTAACCCAAAAACATAACTTTATTCCTAAACCTAACCCTAGCTCCTAGCCCTGAAGCAAACCCTAGTTCCTAACCCTGACCCTTAACGCAATTCTAACCCTAACACTAATTCTAACCTTAACCCTAAACCCCCTAGAAATAGCATTTGAACTCGTGGGGACTAACAACATTTTTGTTCATTCACCAATCTTGTGGGGACTTCTGGTCAACAACAACAAAAGACACCCAGATACAGAGAGGGAATCAGTTATCCAGCCTAGTGGATTACATTATCATTAGATCAGAAGCAGAGGACCTGAGGCAGAGACAGAAGTTAAACGCTAAGCTAGTGAAACAGCACACTGACAAATGCTTAGGCATAGAAACAGCAGTGTGCTAAGCACTACAGCTACAGAAACAGCAGACTAGTAAGGAGTTTGACATAGAAGAAGCAGTGCACTAAGCACTCAAGAAACGACAACAAGTTGGCAGCTCTGCTTCTTGCTCCTAAGGAACTATTTAGTTTTTTGTGTGTTATTTCTTACATTATTAGCCCAGAACATTTTTTGTGTGTTATTACATAAAGCTGGCAAGAAATGTTGGATATCAGCGTGACGGTAACTCACCAGCATTACGACCAAGAATACGACTTTCCTGAACCACCCAGGGCAATTGAACTTATCGCCCAAGGCAATTTAACTTATCCCAGAGGCTGCTCCAAGACGCCGCCAGCGGAGAAGAGGTATTCAGAATGGACTTCTAGTCCGACTCAGGATGCGTGCAAACCATCCACCGCTTCCGAGTATATTACTCGCCAATGTTCAGTCTCTGGACAATAAAATAGACAAGCTCAGGGCGAGGATCTCCTTCAAGAGAGACATCAGGGACTGTAACATACTCTGTTTCACGGAATCATGGCTCTCTCGGGATATACTGTCCCCGTCCAAACAGCCAGCTGGGTTCTCAGTACATCGCGCAGGGAGAAATAAAGAACTCTCTGGGAAGAAGAAAGGCGTTGGTGTATGTTTCATGACTAACCACTCATGGTGTGATTGCGATAACATACAGAAACTCAAGTCCTTTTGTTCACCCAACCGATAAAACCTCACAATCAAATGCTGACCGTATTACCTCCCAAGATAATGATCTTCAGTTACAGTCACATCCGTGTATATTCATTCCCCCTCAAGCCAATACCAAGACGGACCTCAAGGAACTACACTAGACTTTATGTAAACTGAAAACCACATATCCTGTTGCAGCATTTATTGTAGCTGGGGATTTTAACAAAGCAAATCTGAGGAAAACACTACCGAAATTCAATCAACACATTTACAGTAGTACTCGCTCTGGAAAAACATTCAACCACTGCTTCTCCCATTCTGAGATGCCTACAAGGCCCTCCCACGGCCTCCCGTTGGCAAATCAGATCACAACTCCATTTTGCTCCTCCATTCCTATAGGCAGAAACACAAACAGGAAGTACCCATGTTATGGTCTATTCAATGCTGGTCTGACCAATCGGAATCCATGCTTCAAGATTGTTTTAATCACGCGGACTGGGATATGTTGCGGGTAGCCTCTGAGAACAACATTGACGTATACACGGACAAGGTGACTGACTTCATCAGGAAGTGTATAGGGGATGTTGTTCCAACTGGGACAATTAATACCTACCCAAACCAGAAATGTTAGATAGATGGCAGCATTCGCGCAAAACTGAAAGAGCGAACCACCACATTTAACCATTGGCAAGGTGACTTGCAATATGGTTCAATAGTGTATTTATTCCCTCCGTAAGGCAATCAAACAGGCAAAACATCAGTACAGAGACAAAGTGGCACAGCCACAAAGTCATAAAATCAGATTTTACACCTAACCCTAACATAACCCTAACCACACTGCTAATCCTAATGCCTAACCCTAACCTTAAAGCAATTTTAACAATATAGACAATTTTGACTTTGCAGCTGGCCCATTGCTCAGTTTTCCTCAATGGCAAGATTCATGACAATAAACGTCAACCTGCTAGAATAAACTACATGGTAATAGCTTAAAACCTGTTAAAGATAGGGCTGACTACTGCCCCCTTTGGAGGAATTGCGTGCCCATAGTAAACAGAAAAAGAATCTGTCAAAAATGGCTAATATATGCATATAATAATTATTATTGAATAGAAAACACTCTAAAGCTTCTAAAACCGTTCAAATTATGTCTGTATGTAAAGCAGAACTCTCAGGGCAGCCATTCTCCCAAACTCTCTCTTGCCATCATGAAAGTTGGGCCAACTTTGAAGTCATCGCCCCCACCCTTCCCAACCAGCTACAGATCTGGGAACAGTTCCTATCTCTTCAGCGCAGTGTCCCCTTTCATTGGTGCCTCTCATTGTGAGAATCGCGCTGAAACCTCTGGGTCACGCGAAAATACATGTACTTTCATGCGCGCGTCTGGTCCGGAGCTCTCTTTCTTCCAGGATTGACCAAACGATTTCGGTTTGTCTGTTCGAGCTAAGGTTTGTTTTGCATGTTTAGAACATGCTAAAGCTTGATTCTGCACTTAGTTTGACCAGTTTAGTCGACATATAATATGTAATTTTGAAGTTTAGATGCGCATCCACTAGAATTTTGGCTGCATTTCAACCGGAATTTGTTGCGTTTGGTAACCTAAAGACACAGACTTGAAAACCAAACGCAGGTTTTGGTAAGTATAACTCCTTCCATGTCTTCTGGTCGAAGAACATCAAAGGTAAGGGAATATTTATGTGTTAATTATGGGTTTCTGTGGACTCCGAGATAGAGGGGACATAATGCAAATTTCTGAGCGCCGTCTCATATTATAGCCCAGTGAACGAATTCTGTAACGTTAAAAATAAATGTAACACAGCGGTTGCATTAAGAAGAAGTGTATCTTTCTATCTATATGTAGAACATGTATATTTAGTCAAAGTTTATGATGTGTATTGCTTGTTATCTGACGTTATCTGCCGGAGCTATCATCATTTCTCCGGACATTTGAGTAGCATTTTGTGAACATGCCGTCATTGTAAACAGAGATTTATGGATATAAATAGCATATTATTGAAAAAAACATAAATGTACTGTGTAACATGTCCTATTACTGTCATCTGATGAAGATTTTCAAAAGGTTAGTGAATTATTTTTCTTTTAATCCTGCGTTCGTTGATTGCATTTTTTGGCTATTCAAATTAGCTGTGTCTTTGGTGGGGGTTTGACATAAATATGTGCTATGTTTTCGCCGTAAAACATTTTAGAAATCTGACTTGCTGGCTAGATGAACAAGGTGTTTATCTTTCATTTGAGCTATTGGACTTGTTAATGTGTGGAGGTTAAATATTTCTAAGAATATTTTTGCATTCCGTGCGCCACCGTTCCAGCTTAACGTGGGAGGGTTCGTTCCCAAAAGGGAACCCTACCCCGTCAACAGGAGATGCAATGCAAGGCAGTATAGGACCATAGACATATAGAGCAGATAAAGATGTGTTTCAATCTCCTCTGATTTGTTTTGTTTGTTGCAAAAAATATTTCCATGGAACACATAGCTCAGGTATCTGTGGTAGCTACAGGTCAGGGACAGGGTAACCAGGTCTTAAACCAGGTTTGTTCAATGAATGAGTCATTATAGCAGCACAGCCAGAAGTCATAGTGTTTAGTTGCTCAGTGTTAAACGGCCTGAAGAGTTGCCTTTGATGTGCAGTACAGCAGCTCTGCTCAGAATAGAGCACACAGAGACATTCACATTCACACACATGCAGTTGCACACACACACACACACACACACACACACACACACACACACACACACACACACACACACACACACACACACACACACACACACACACACACACACACACACACACACACACACACACACACACAATAGCAGACAAGCAACCACACTTGTAGGCTACTATTCAAAGTTTACATTTTTTAAACGTATTTTTCGAAAAAGAAGTTTAGCCTCTCAAAGCGCTTCAAGATGACATAAGTGAGTGCTACAAGGCGATAGTCATTTAGTCCAGTTACCTTAGTTTTCTTGGGTACAGGAACAATGGTGACCATCTTGAAGCATGTGGGGAGAGCAGACTGGGATAGGGAGAGATTGAATACGTCCGTAAGCACTCCAGCCAGCTGGTCTGAGCATGCTCTGAGGACGCGGTTAGGGATGCCGTCTGGCCCGGCAGCCTTGCGAGGGTTAACACGCTTAAATGTCTTACTTACGTCGGCCACATGCTAGATTACGGAACATAATTTATAGATCGGCAGGTAAGGGTGCTCTCGAGCGGCTAGATGTTCATTACCATTCGGCCATCAGATGTGCCACCAACGCTCCTTATACGACACATCAAGGCACTCTATACTCCTCTGTAAACTGGCCATCTCTGTATACCCGTTGTATACATGTTATTTATAAAATCCTCTTAGGCCTCACTCCCCCCTATCTGAGATACAGTTGAAGTTGGAAGTTTACATACACCTTAGCCAAATACCTTTAAACTCAGTTTATCAAAAGTCCTGACATTTAATCAGAGTAAAACATTCCTTGTCTTAGGTCAGTTAGGATCATCAATTTATTTTAAGAATGTGAAATGTCAGAATAATAGTAGAGAGAATTATTTATCGTAGCTTTTATTTCTTTCATCACATTCCCATTGGGTCAGAAGTTTACATACACTCAATTAGTATTTGGTAGCATTGCCTTTAAATTGTTTAACTTTATCCTTCCACAAGCTTCCCACAATAAGTTGGGTGAATTTTGGCCAATTCCTCCTGACAGAGCTGGTGTAACTGAGTCAGGTTTGAAGGCCTCCTTGCTCACACACGCTTTTTCAGTTCTGCCCATAAATTTTTTATAGGATTGAGGTCAGGGCTTTGTGATGGCCACTCCAATACATTGACTTCTCTGTCCTTAAGCCATTTTGCTACCACATTGGAAGTAGGCTTGGGGTCATTGTCCATTTGGAAAACCCATTTGCGACCAAGCTTTAACTTCCTGACTGATGTCTTGAGATGTTGCTTCAATATGTCCACATAATTGTCCTCCCTCATGATGCCATCTATTTTGTGAAGTGCATCAGTCCCTGTTGCAGCAAAGCACCCCCACAACATGATGCAGCCACCCCCGTGCTTCACTGTTAGGATGGTGTTCTTCGGCTTGCAAGCCTCCCCCTTTTTGCTCCAAACATAACAATGGTCATTATGGCCAAACAGTTCTATTTTTTCTTTCATCAGACCAGAGGACATTTCTCCAAAAAGTATGATCTTTGTCCCCATGTGCAGTTGCAAACTGTAATCTGGCTTTTTTATGGCAGTTTTGGAGCAGTGGCTTCTTCCTTGCTGAGTGGCCTTTCAGGTTATGTCAATATAGGACTGGATTTACTGTGGATATAGATGCTTTTGTATCTGTTTCCTCCAGCATCTCCACAAGGTCATTTGCTGTTGTTCTGGGATTGAGTTGCACTTTTCGTATCAAAGTACATTCATTTCTAGGAGACTTCCTGAGCAGTATTTATTTATTTTTTAACCTTTATTTAACTAGGCAATTCAGTTAAGAACAAATTCTTATTTTCAATGACGGCCTAGGAACAGTGTTCAGGGGCAGAATGACAGATTTGTACCTTGTCAGCTCAGGGATTTGAACTTGCAACCTTCCGGTTACTAGTCCAACGCTCTAACCACTAGGCTACCCTGACGGTTACGTGGTCCCATGGTGTTTATACTTGTGTACTATTGTTGATACAGATGAACGTGGTACCTTCAGGCATTTGGAAATTGCACCCAAGTTGCTCCCAAAGACTTGTGGAGGTCTACAATTTTTTTCTGAGGTCTTGGCTGATTTCTTTTGATTTTCCCATGATGTCAAGCAAAGAGGCACTGAGTTTGAAGGTAGGCCTTGAAATACATCCACAGGTACACCTCCAATTTACTCAAATTATATCAATTAGCCTATCAGAAGCTTCTAAAGCCATGACATAATTTTCTGGAATTTTCCAAACTTTTTAAAGGCACAGTCAACTTAGTGTATGTGAACTTCTGATCCACTGGAATTGTGATACAGTGAATTATAAGTTAAATAATCTGTCTGTAAACAATTGTTGGAAAAATGACTTGTGTTATGCACAAAGTAAATGTCCTAATTGATTTGCCAAAACTATAGTTTGTTAACAAGAAATTTGTGTATTGGTTGAAAAACGGGTTTTAATGACTCCAACCTAAGTGTAAGTAAACTTCTGACTTCAACTATATCTATTGCAGCCCTCATCCTCCACATACAACACCTGTTCTGCCAGTCACATTCTGTTAAAGGTTCCCAAAGCACACACATCCCTGGGTCGCTTCTCTTTTCAGTTTGCTGCAGCTAGCGACTGGAACGAGCTGCAACAAACACTCAAACTGGACAGTTTTATCTCAATATCTTCATTCAAAGACTCAACCATGGACACTCTTACTGACAGTTGTGGCTTTTTTGTGTGATTGTTGTGTGAGTGTATTGTTGTCTCTACCTTCTTGCCCTTTGTGCTGTTGTTTGGGCCCAATAATGTTTGTGCCATGTTTTGTGCTGCTACCATGTTGTTTTGCTACCATGTTGTTGTTATGTTGTGTTGCCATGTCTTGCTGCCTTGCTATGTTGTTGTCTTAGGTCTCTCTTCATGTAGTGTTGTGTTGTCTCTCTTGTTGTGATGTGTGTTTTGTCCTATATTGATATTGTATTAATTTTTATATTTAATTCCAGGCCCGTTCCCGCAGGAGACCTTTTGGTAGGCTGTCATTGTAAATAACAATTTGTTCTTAACTGACTTGCCTAGTTAAATAAGGGTTAAATATATATATTTTTTAAATATATCAATAATAATACAAAAAACACAAATTAAAAACACACACACCACACACACACATATATATACACACACACATATACACACACACACATATATATACACACACACATATATATACACACACACACACACACACACACACACACACACACACACACACACACACACACACACACACACACACACACACACACACACACACACACACACACACACACACACACACACACACATATATATACACACACACATATATACACACACACACACACACACATACACACACACAAACGGCGATAAAACATACACAGACACATGCCTTTTGGGCCCATGCCACTCCAGTTTACACCAATTAAAAAGCCTGGAATGGTTTTATTTAACACACATTAACAGATATTTCACGCGTCAGAGAGTGAGCATCTGCCAAGCATATACCAGGCACTGTACTGTGCTGCACCTGGTGCACACACACACATACGCACACACACGTCACACGCAAAGTTATTTATACCACTTAGCATGTGTGTGGGAGAGAGAAAGAGATAAAGAGGAAGAAAGAGAAAGAAAGAGAGAGGAAGAGAGCGAGATAAAGAGAGAGAAGAGTGAGAGATAGAGGACACAATCTGAAACAAAAAACTCACTTGCACACATCAGCCCTCTCTCCTGCAGGCAGAGTCAGGAGTTTGGCGAAGACAAAGAGAACTCACTCAGCCCCTCCCTCCTGGGCCGGAGTGGGTAGAGCAGCAGTGTGTGTGGTGTGTGTTCCAGGCAGGCTTGACCCAACAATTTTTTTTATATTGGGGAAAAAACCATGCAAACACATACACACACACACGGACAGAGCCCTGCTTTGCGGGCAGCAGCAGGTGGGGTCTTAGTGAGGATTAGACTGAAGCTCAAGGCTGATTGTTTTTCTTTGTTTTATCCAGCCAACAGACAGCCGTTAGAGCCAGTCAGAAACCAGAGCTGCACGTCTTCTCCATTAGTTTGGCAGCAACTGACTATGGATCACCTCATTCGTCCCTGTCTTACTGTCTTATCTCTGGCTTCACTAATGAGGCACAGCAGAGCCAGAATGGCTGCTGCAGAATGTGTGAATGTGCGTAGTGGTGGAAACTGCCATTTCACACGGTTCTCCATAGAGCCGTATGGCACAAAGGTTTCATATATAATAGTCAAAAAAGCTGAATTTATTGCAGATGGGGATTCTGCCAAGCGAGTTTCTTTGGGTGCATGTTGATCAGGATTAATCTGATACATTTAGTGCTGGGCAGCAACAAAAGCTTGCACATAACCCGTACTGGACAAAATGGTGTGTGTTTTTCAGAGGTTAATAATGACACCGAGTGTCGACAAAAGGAAATTAGGTCAGAAATAGGGAAGTAAGACTGGAAATAGATTTGTGTGTGTGTAGGTGTGTGTATGTGTGTGTTGAATGTGCATGACTGAGCTTGTGTGTGTGTGTGTGTGTGTGTGTGTGTGTGTGTGTGTGTGTGTGTGTGTGTGTGTGTGTGTGTGTGTGTGTGTGTGTGTGTGAGACAGAATGAATTACATTCTCTAAAGCATAATGAAGTTTGTAGACAGTCTGCACGGCAATTGTTTCCACAGTGAATCTACAGATGACCCTGCTTCTCAAAGCAGGAAAACAACCCTGCAGCAACAGGGAATGTGAATTATTATATGGATTGTAATTAATAGATATTTTTATAGGGGTTGATACATTTCATGTTAGGGAAAATCAAGTCTGACATTTCTAATAGGACATTAGATGCCTTTTTAAACCTTGAAACCTTTTAAACCTTTTAAACCTTGAATACACAAACATTTTCTGCGATAACAGAGTGATCAAATTAAGATTATACATGGTTACCTACAAATATGCTATCTGTTCAAAAACAGCCTGTGCACTGTCCTCATCCACAAACACAGATTTAATTTTACATTTTAATAATCTGTCCCCAAACAGAGATTAAAAGACAACAACAAAAGAGATCCACAAACAGGATGAATTACTCTGTTAAATCTTAGTGAACAATTTCCTATTTCCTATCAAGCATCTCACATTCTAACCTCAGATATTGCAGTGTGTGTGTGTGTGTGTGTGTGTGTGTGTGTGTGTGTGTGTTTGTGTGTGTGTGTGTGTGTGTGTGTGTGTGTGTGTGTGTGTGTGTGTGTGTGTGTGTGTGTGTGTGTGTGTACACGTGTGTGTGTGTACACGTGTGTGTGACTGTGTGTTTCAGCCAGGTGTCATGATGTTGGCCTGGGGGTAGGTTTATGACAGTCATAAATACCTCTTTCCCCCTTTTTCCCCTCTCTACCCTACTGATGTTACATTTGCAAAACCTTTGGTTAACATAGAGATTCTGGGAACATCAGAAGGTGGGGTAAATTAACTATATTCTGGTACTCCGACCAATTGAACATATGCGGTGGTACTTAATGAATATGATGTCAGTTCGGTTGTCATCTGAGACATTCTCATCAATGATAAGATGACATAAACTCTACAGTGGAAAGTCTACACATCAGAGTTATCGGATTCACATGGAATTGTTGTTCAATTTAAATGTTTGAATATGAAATGATTCGTGATGGGATGAAATGTGATTTTAGTTTCTAAGATAGGGCTCTGCTCAATCAGTGGCCCGCCCCTGTGAAGGGACATGGGCTATAAAACTTTTCAAACACGCCTTCCTCTCCCTTCCTATATAAGCCCTTGACGACAATATAACCTCCTGTTCCGAGGATGTGGTGACGACGGTCCGATATCAGAATGGTTTAGTTAATAACTACAGAACGAAGCCAACATCAGCGTGAGCTTTGGTTGCGAATGGTATGAACTTTGAACTCTTATTCACTACAGAAGTGATACCTCCTAGCCGTTGAGTTAGCAACAGCCGCTGCAAACGAGGGTTAGGAAGGAACAGACAGAGTATCCCGTCTATCACACAACAACGTTACTACAACGTATCCAATTAACAACCAGAGACATTCTTCAAAGGACAAAGGACTCGGTTTGGCAACACGGCCTTCCATCTACCACCAACCTACCGAAGCGCAGCTCAGAGTAAATATTTATTGCATTTTCCTTTTCCTTTTCCAAATGGGCGGTAATTTAGGATGCATAAGATACTGTATTTACGATAGGACGTTTTCCTTTATGATGTAATTTGTAATCAAGTTATGATTTAATTATGTGTATGTGTAATTCTGTGTGATTAGTTCGGTATTTAGTAAATAAATAATTAAACCCAATTTTGTATTGCTGATTCAACTTGTTAGCCAGGGTTCGTGCAGATAACCAAGAATTTACAACTTTCAGATGAGACTGAATTAAGATGACGATTAATATTGACTGCTATTGATGTAAAATATTACTAGGTCTTTAAGAGTTTATTCGGAAGATAACAGCACTATAAACATTATTTTGTGGTGCCCCGACTGTACAGTTACATGATTAGCTCAATCAGGTAATATTAATTACAGAGAAATTATTTGAAGGAATAGCATGTCATATCACTTAATCCGGCATAGCCAAAGACACTACACAGGTATTGATCATTGTAATCACTTATAGATCCTGTATATAAATGAATGATGGGTTTGTATAACAACTATTTAATGTGTGTGTGTGTGTGTGTGTGTGTGTGTGTGTGTGTGTGTGTGTGTGTGTGTGTGTGTGTGTGTGTGTGTGCGCGTGAGTGTGTTTATGTACATGTGTGTGTACTTGTGTGTGTGTGACAGCTGGGGGTCAGTGGATGACAGATGAGAGAGCGTGAGCTCAGTGTCTCTAAGGACAAAGAGGACAGTCAACTTCCCCTCCCTCCCTCCCTCCCTCCCTCCCTCCCTCCCTCCCTCCCTCCCTCCCTCCCTCCCTCCCTACCTCCCTCCCTCCCTCCCTCCCTACCTCCCTCCCTCCCTCCAGTCAGAATGACTTACACAGCCCAAGTCACTATTCCCTGCCTCATAAACTCCACATTAACAAAACATGTCCAATTCAACTCCCACATACTACACTCTAAATGCTCCAACAACTTACACTCAGAAAACTAGCTACAGTAGCAAAGCCATCACCAACTTACTTCATGTGTTTGTTGTTAAAAAGACCTCAGTCAGTCATCGCTGTCCCCTGCCACTGCCTGTGCCAAGAACACATAGACAGCATCCCAAATGGCACCCTCTTCACTATTTAGTGCATTGGTTTTAGCCAGGGACTGAGAGGAGCTGGTTGCTTAGTGCTGCTTTGAAATGTGATGCCTTTCTCTGGTCCAGGGGGTGGGGCTGGGCATTTAGGGGGACGGGCCATGGCTCCATCATTCACTACCAGCTCCTCTGACACCACAGCACCATGGAAACCATGTCAAATCAATTGGCCACGCCCTGAAAAGCCAATATGGTGACGATAAACATGCCGTTAGGGAGTAGTGACCCATCACACATGCACGTGCACAAAGACTGTAACCACACACACAAACGCATGCACACACACACCGAGCGCCTCGACCTGAGCTACTGTTGAATGTTTTAGATAATGATTTTTAAACTCATTGGGAAGGGCTTGTAAGCAAGTAAAGTCTACACCATGTGGCAAATAACCTGTAGTTTCCACCCAGCAGCATTACCATGTGAAGAAGCTGAAGAGGAGTCCTGATAAATACATACACCCACAGCTACACACAGCAGATACATCACAGTCAATAGTATAGAATAGCAGAGAATCCACTCAACAGCTAGCCTCTTCCAGTCCCTCTATGCACTAGTAATGGTAGGGCCATTATCACTGTTCAAGGCCTAGTCATTTAAACATATATACTGCATTATCACTGCCTATCCATTTACATATTCAGTATCATAACATCCATCCAACAACCATTTGCGTGTGTGCGTGCATGTGTGTGTGTGTGTGTGTGTGTGTGTGTGTGTGTGTGTGTGTGTGTGTGTGTGTGTGTGTGTGTGTGTGTGTGTGTGTGTGTGTGTACGAGTGAGTGAGTGTCTTGACACTGGCTAACATATCAGACAATGTGGGACTTTCCTGTATCCCAAATGGCACCCTATGCCATATGGGACTCATCCATACATTAAATCAGTATGGATTATAGTGGGTTTATGGAAGAGCAGCCAGACAATAAAGAAGCACTAGGCAGGTGGATCATCAGGCATGTTGTTGTGACTAATGCAGTTTTGACCTTTTCATGTGTGAGTTCCAAATATCTCGAATGGTCGCCCCCAGCATGAGTTTTCTAATGCGCATGATGTCAAAATGCACTCACTGGGCCTCCTGAGTGGTGCAGCAGTCTAAGGCACTGCATCACAGTGCTTTAGGCGTCACTACAGACACGGGTTCGGTCCCAGACTGTGTCACAACCGGCCATGACCGGGAGTCCCATAGGGTGGTGCACAACACCCACCCGTAGCACGCGCTCCAGCAGGTAGAGTTCACTGGTCATCCCCAAAGCCAACATCTCCTTTGGACGCCTTTCCTTCCTGTTCTCCGCTGCCAATGACTGGAACAAATTGCAAAAATCACTGAAGCTGGAGATATCTCTCTCTCTAACTTTAAGCATCAGCTGTCAGAGCAGCTTACCGATCATTGTACCTGTACACGATCATTGTACCTGTACAAATAGCACCTCCAACTACCTCATCCCCATATTGTTATTTATCTTTTTCCTCTTTTGCACCCCAGTATCTCTACTTGCACATCATCATCTGCATATCTATTCCAGTGTTAATGCTAAATTGTGATTATTTTGCCTCTATGGCCTATTTATTGGCTTACCTCCCTAATCTTCCACATTTGCACACATGTCCATAGATTTTTCTATTGTGTTACTGACTGTACGTTTGTTTATGTGTAACTCTGTGTTTTTGTCGCACTGCTTTGCTTTATCTTGGCCAGGTCGCAGTTGTAAATGAGAACTTGTTCTCAACTGGCCTACCTGGTTCAATTAAGGAAATAAAATAAAATAAAAAATTGGCCCAGCGTTGTCCGGGTTAGGTTTGGCTGATCGCGCTCTAGCGACTCCTTGTGGCGGGCTGGGGACATGCAGGCTGACTTCGGTCGTGAGTTGAACGTTGTTTCTTCCAACACATTGGTGCGGCTGGTTTCCGGGTTAAGCGGGAGGGTGTTAAGAAGCGCGGTTTGGCGAGTCATGTTTCAGAGGACGCATGACTCCACCTTCGCCTCTCACGACCCCGTTGGGGAGTTGGAGCGATGAGACAAGATCGCAATTGGATATCACAAAATTTGGGAGAAAAAGGGGGTGAAATACAAAAATAAAAAAGAATGCACTCCCTGTTCCAAATGTGATTGTTACGCAACAGGACAGTTAACCCACGATGCCCTCAAACCGAGGCACGCTGCCTGCAAATTATCTATAGGCTGTTACAACCTGTCCATTTCAAATCATTTTCCAGTAAATTGTGTTTTCTAACAATAGTTTGAATTGAGGTGTGTTCCGCCTCCACACTAATTCACATTTCACTGTTGACGACAATTTACATTTCAGCCATTTACTGAGCCGGACAAAATTCTCTCTTCAATGAGAGCCCAGTGTTTCCCCAGATTAAGTATGCAGACATTTGCACATTCTCCAGTCAGTACAGAACTTCAGAACTTGCATGAACTGTTCCCCCCATGGCACATTTTCCAGCTGGCACCTGCATTGCCTTCCTTGTTGTTTTCCTTACATGTTTGTTGACATCATACAATGCATTCCAGTTGTCATGTAAATGTCTGTCAGACCAAAGATGTTATAACAAAATGAGGTGAAGGGATGGTTAACTCGTCTTTCATGTAAACTTCCGGATGGAAGTGAATGATGGTAGACAACACACCCCCTTCAACATGCATAC
The DNA here is from genome assembly GCF_002021735.2 of Oncorhynchus kisutch. Lineage (NCBI taxonomy): Eukaryota > Metazoa > Chordata > Actinopteri > Salmoniformes > Salmonidae > Oncorhynchus > Oncorhynchus kisutch. The sequence continues at coordinate 20,274,995 of NC_034186.2, read as the reverse complement.
TGCAAACAGACCCAACTCATCTTATAAACTCTTATCTTTAGTTGACACGTAAAAACAAACATGGCGGCACGCACAAAACTACCCATCGTTAGATTACTTCCGAATTTTAGAAAGTATTTTACTCAACTATTTCGATCAGTGGTGAGCTCACCCGTGATGTGATGAATTGTTAGTAGTAATTGCTATTAGCTAATTCATATTATGGTTTCTGCTCTCACTGCTCTAATTGAGGACAAAGTTGTAAAGACTGTGTTTGTGCAAAATGTTTCTGTAAAAATACAGTGTGGCCAGTTCAAGCGCTGACTGCTGCGTCAATCGAAACTGAATGCTCTAAAAAAGCATTCTAATCTGTTACGCTCGTCGTTTGAATGAGGAGACCAAGGTGCAGCGTGGTAGGCGAACATCTTACTTTTATTAAAATGAACACCGAAAACCAACAAAATACAAAACGAACGTAAAGTTCGGCAGGCTACACAGCAACTATACAAAATCAAGATCCCACCAACTAAGGTGGGAAAAAGACTGCCTAAGTATGATCCCCAATGATAGACAGCTGCCTCTGATTGGGAACCATACCAGGCCAAACAAAGAAATAGGAAAACTAGATTGCCCACCCTAGTCACACCCTGACCTAACCAAAATAGAGAATTAAAAGGATCTCTAAGGTCAGGGCGTGATATAATCACACCGGTTTGAGTGTACGCTGCTGGGACCACTGTAGAATGATCACACCTGTGTGTTCATATGTGTCAAAGGGTTAACTAAACACCTCAAGGATGTTTTTCTACATGGATCACTACTGTACTTAACTAAGATTAACTATGTTTTGACACGCAAGGGTATAGAGGGAGGCAGAGCACGCATACACAACCAGATACATTCACCATATCACATAAACAACAATTATTTTTGCATAATGCTGCAAAACAGGAGCATATGAGACATGAGGAGCTGATGGACAGGCTAGACTATACACAAAGAATATCTGTCATACCGTCATTGTAAATACGAATTTGTTAAATAAAGGTGAAATGAATCTAGGACTTTGTCTATGGAGATGGTTGGAGAGTAGAAGACACTGACGATCCTACATTTCATAACCTGTAGTTTTCCTGTAAGATGTAATTATCACCTTCTGCACTCTGATAACACCCCACCCTACAGAGCACTGTACTCCTCTGCTTCACAAACACACGCACACATACACGGACGCCCACACACATACACGTGTACACACTCACACACACAAGAACACGCACGCACACAATCTGCTCTGCTCCTCTCTGTTATGTGTGCCACAGGGAGGGTGTCTGAAAGCAGAGAGAGGAGAGCCAGCCAGCCGGCTGGCTGACGTGTTGTTAGTGATGAACTCATCTCTGTTAATGAAGCTATTCACAGGTCCTCTATACAGCAGCACCGAGCTTCTGCGTCCCCAATGGCACCTACTTCTCTATATTGTACACTACTTTTGACTAGAGCCTATAGGGATCTGTTCAAAATCAGTGCACTATATAGAGAATAGGGTGCAGTTTGGGATGCGGAGCTAAGCCTTTATCCTATTAACAGCCCAGGCCAAGGCCAAGGCATTCAGCCACATGCTAAGTAAAGCATGATAACTGGTTTTCATGCAGAGTTACCACACAAAGGGCATCTCAATGCATCTGAAGACAGCAAACTGACAATGATAAGGGATGCTGTGTGTGTGTGTGTTTGTGTGTATGTGTGTGTGTGCTTGCGTGTGTGTATGAGTAGGTAGTGGACATTCACCAGCAGCAGCATATGGTAGCCTGTCTCTCTGTGTCTCATTATATAAAATGGCTGTGATTTATAACACCGTAGTGTATTTTACTACGTCTAAGGTTATTTTATGAGTTAAGGTGGCCTGGTTTATGGGTGGTGTGAGGTTGTTTTATGCTTCATGGTTAGGTATATGTTTCATATGGTGTTTGAGGTTGTTTTATGCTTCATGATTAGGCCTATGTTTCATACGGTGTTTGAGGTTGCTTTATGCTTCATGATTAGGCCTATGTTTCATTGGGCTCCCGAGTGGCGCAGCGATAAAGGCACTGCATCTCAGAGCTAAAGGCGTCACTACAGACCCTGGTTCGATCCTGTGCTGTATCACAACCTGCTGTGATCAGGAGTCCCATAGGGCGGCACACAATTGTTTTGGTTAGGGGAGGGTTTAGCTGGGGTAGACCGTCATTGTTAAAATAAGAATTTGTTCTTAACTGACTTGCCTAGTTAAATACAGGTTAAAAAAAATCCACGTTTGAGGTTGTTTTATGCATCATGGTTAGGTCTGTTTCATATAGTGTTTTATGTTGTTTTATGGCCTGGTAAAGGTATGTCATGTCCCTGGCTAGTGGGTCATTCTAAACAGAGCATGTTGGGGAGGGGTAGGGGGATAGGGGGTAGGGGTTTTGAGGGCTAATTCTAAACAGAGAAGGTTGGGAAAGGGGTAAACAGTGTAGGTCAGAAAGAGGTTAGGGACTTGAGGAAGGGGGTAGGACTTTTGAGGGGTCATTCCAAACAGAGCAGTTTGGATAGTGGAACAGGGGTTAAGGGGCTTTGGGAGGGGGTAGTGGTAGGGGTTAGGGGTTTGAGTGGTAGGGGGGAGGGGTAATTTTGCAGATCTAAACACCAGTCCAGCTGTCAAGCTTGGGGAGCAGACCAAACAGATCAAACATACACAGACAGGAGACATACAGACAGAGCTAATCCTTATAGGACAGCTGTCATGGTACAGACCTCCCCCTGATACTGGCACGGACACACACGCAACAGCACACAAAGAGACACACACAAACACACAAACATTCCTGACCCTGAAAACGACAATAGGTTATGCCAGATGGGTGGTATAACCTACACACAGACTCAAAAGCATACACACACACACAGAAAGTGGTTTGTCAGGCTGATGGGTTGGATTATCACTGACATGGATATAGGTTGTCTAAAAGGTGCCCCCCTAACCCGTACTCTTACCCTAACTCTAACCTTAACCCAAAAACCTAACCTTAACCCTAACCCTAGCTCCTAACCCTAAAACTATCCCTAGCTCCTAACCCTAATTCTAACCTTAACCCTAAACCCCCTAGAAATAACATTTGACCTTGTGGTGACCAGTTGGTAACATTTACTATTCCTCACAAGAATAGTTAAACACGTCCCCACACACACACACGTCCACACACACACGTCCCCCCCCCCCACACACACACACACACTATAGCCCCCAGCAGCCAAAAACAGCAGGATGAGAGTAGAGAGGGGTAATGTCATGAACAGAGAGGGGTATGTCATGAACAGAGAGGGGTAATGTGATGAACAGAGAGGGGTAATGTGATGAACAGAGAGGGGTAATGTGATGAACAGAGAGGGGTAATGTCATGAACAGAGAGGGGTAATGTCACGAACAGAGAGGGGTAATGTCATGAACAGAGAGAGGTAATGTCATTACAGATCCCTGTGCTGTACTTTCAATGCCACCCACCCCTGAACCCAACACAGAGTCTGTCAGTGACTGTGCTTGTCTGAGGGCCTAGAGAGGCTGTCACTACAGATTAAACCAGAAACTCTCTGTGCCTCTAACAATATCATCTCTCCCTATCTCCTACCCCTGCTATCTCACACTCCCTCCCTCTCCCCTTCTTCTCTCCATTCCCTCTCTGTGACAACCTTAACTCAATCTGATTTGCGTGTGCCTGCATTAATTAGCAGGAGAGTCTAGTGAGCGCGTGTGTGTGTGTGTGTGTGTGTGTGTGTGTGTGTGTGTGTGTGTGTGTGTGTGTGTGTGTGTGTGTGTGTGTGTGTGTGTGTGTGTGTGTGTGTGTTGGACCAGTGGGAGCAGTGATGAGGTCGTGACATGGTTGTGTGTGTACATGTTTATGTGTGTGTGTGTGTGTATATGTGTATGAATAATGTGTGTGTGATGATGATGATGTGGATGGAGGTCTAATAGACCTTGACAGGCCTAAACGCCACTGACATGCCCAACTGATTACATTTCCTCTCCATTAACTTAAGATACAGCCTGCCTCCCGAATGGCACCCTATTCCTTATTTATTGCATTACTTTTGACTAAAGAGTAGTGCATTATATAGGGAATAGGGTGCCATTTGGGATGCAGCCACACCAGGATTTCTGTTATGAAAATGTGGCGCTGGACATTTGACTAGCTGCATTTTAATTTACCGGACATTTGCGAAATTTACCGTGCCCTGAAGCCTATGCATTGGGTGCGTAACCTAATTAGGGCGTACACCCACGGTGCACAGAAGGAAATAAATCACATTTCGATTATGGTAATCAATTTTAACAGAACATGCAAGTCGAGGATGCAATGACGTGTGTTGTTCTTACCGTGCACTTTGAAGACGTTATAATAAATGTCCACATTTACTTTTCCTCACAAACAAGATGAGTAACAAACAGCTAAATCACTAGCTTATGCATTGGCGGCTCCTGAGTTTCAAGTTTGGGGAAGCAAATTTTCACCATAAAAAGGCACCTTAGGGCCTCCTGGGTGGCGAAGTGGTCTAAGGCACTGCATCACAGTGCTAGCTGTGCCACCAGAGACTCTGGGTTCAAGCCCAGGCTTACTGTTGTTCTCTAAATTAAGTTGAGAATTGTATAGCTCAAAGACAGATTTGAGACTTGTCATTGTCTTCTCTTTACAGCAATAGCTATTTGCTTTCCAAACTATGTTTTCCTGCAATTTAATTTAGAAATATTGCGATATTCCTGGCTGGGCCTCTTTTCACTGACAGTAACAGCTCAACAATCATCTATTTTGTATTTGTCGGACACTGCCCAAATTGTTTCTGGTGCCTTTCCTTCAGACTGTAGGCAATGTGATTTTTTAGTAGTTTAGTAGTTTTTTAAGGCTAGGGGAAGTTAATGATCCTCTGTGGCCAAATCATGCTTTACTAGCCTATTCTGAATATTTGTCTTTATTTATGTCAGCTAATTAGGCTATATAATTCACTTAGGGAAATCCTCCCCTACAGTATGTCAATATATTATCCCCCCTACTCTATTGTTCAGGTTGTTGAGAAAGAAATACGATAGATCCCAAATACAACCACTAGGCCTAGGCTACGTTAAAATAAAGTTAAAAAGCAAAGAGTCTGATGCAACAGATCAGAATGTTGAGAAACTATTATTTCTTAACATTATTAGTGCAGCAATGCGCACAAGACAGCAGCTGCACTCAATCATAATATAGTGGCATATCCATTTGTATCTGTCAATCCACTACACTCTCAGTTTTCATCTGTTAAATGTACTACAATATATCTGCATATTAACATGTTGTTAATGGAAGGAACTAAGAAGCAAAGGAGAGGAAAGCAGAGGGCTTAACGCACATCCACATTATTCACATGAGCTGAAGACTTTGAGAGCAGCGAGCGCACATTCCCTTTTCTTTTTCCAACTCTCCCTACCTCTCTCTCAAACACACACACACACTTCAGAGGGTCCATCACACACATTATGAGTTCAAATAAGGATTAGGATAGATAAACTAATACTCTAAACATGTGGACAGTCAGATAGACAGGCAGCAGCCACGCACCCACACAACAATAACTGCACTGGACGGCTGAGGGAAGGCTTTCAAAATGCTCAAATCAACTGATGATTAACGCACACCAGTGCAAAGGCACACACTCGACACACAAACAGACAAATAGGGAGGTAGAGTTGGAAGGAAGGAAAAACAGGAAGAGAGATAAAATAGAGAGGAGTAAAAAAGAAGTACACACACAAACAGAGGCATGCAGGGTAATCCTCACTCCCCCTCACTCCCCCTCACTGGCAATCCTTACATACTTGTAGAGGTCTGCATGGCACGGCCTGGTGTTTCTCCTTCAGTCAGACACACAGACATATATAATCAGAACCAGACCCCGTCAGAAGGCTAAACCCTTTCTACACACACACGCTAACACACGCACACACACACACACACGCTAACGCACACACACACACACACACACTAACACACACACACACACACATACACACACACCAACTCTGAACTGTATCTGGCTCTGCTCTATGATAGCTCTGCGGTCACTAACCGCCTCCTGCACTCACATCACCTCTCACTGACCGTGAAAAGACCACTGTGACCTTCCTGTTACTCCAGCGCAGTCCAACTGCTGTGATCATACCTCAAAACAGAAACCGCCCAGAGCAGAGAGAGAGCATGAAACAGTCTCAAGGAAAACAGTCTCAAAGGAAAACAGAGAAAGTATGAAGGGATGTAGAAGAAGAGAGAGGGGTGCTTTATGTTAACGGCTGCTGTCTACTATTAAGCAGTCTCAAAGGAAAACAGAGAAAGTATGAAGGGATGTAGAAGAAGAGAGAGGGGTGCTTTATGTTAACGGCTGCTGTCTACTATTAAGCAGTCTCAAAGGAAAACAGAGAAAGTATGAAGGGATGTAGAAGAAGAGAGAGGGGTGCTTTATGTTAACGGCTGCTGTCTACTATTAAGCAGTCTCAGAGGAAAACAGAGAAAGAGGAGAGAAAGTGTGGAGGGATGAAGTAGAAAACAGGGGGGTGTTTTAGGTCTACTAATCAGACATGTGGAGTGATTGTGTTTGACAGAAGTCCCTCCTCTTTTAGGTAGTTCCCCTGAAGACCTGCACTAGCGCTTCCTTCTACCCACGCCAACATGCCAAAGCAAGTGAAATAGATAATAAACCAAAGTTAATGAGAGAATGAGAGACAGAGAGAGAGAGAGAGAGAGAGAGAGAGAGAGAGGGGGAGCGAGAGAGAGAGATCTAACCAAATCATGAGAAAGCAAAAAGATAATTACTTGACACATTGGAAACAGAGAGTAGACAGTGGCAGAATACCTGACCACTGTGACTGACCAAAACTATGTACAGACTCAGTAAGCATAGCCTTCCTATTGAGAAAGGCAACCATAGGCAGACCTGGCCCTCAAGAGAAGACAGGCTATGTGCACACTGCCCACAAAATGAGGTGGAAACTGAGCTGCACTTCCTAACCTCCTGCCCTATGTATAACCATATTAGAGAGACATATTTCCCTCAGATTACACAGATCCACAAAGAATTTGAAAACAAATCTAATTTTGATAAACTCCCATATCTATTGTGGGAATAGTCTGCAATCACAGCAGCAAGATGTTTCCACAAGAAAAGGACAACCAATGAATAACAAACCCCATTGTAATACAACCTATATTTATGTTTATTTATTTTACCTTTTGTACTTTAACTATTTGCACATCATTACAATGCCGTATATAGACATAATATGATATTTGAAATGTCTTTATTCTTTTGGAACCTTTGTGAGTGTAATGTTTACTGTAAATGGTTTATTGTTCATTTAACTTTGGTGTATTATCTATTTCACTTGCTTTGGCTATGTAAACATAGGTTTCCCATGCCAATAAAGACCTTACATTGAATTGAAATGAGAGAGAGAGAGAGAGAGAGAGAGAGAGAGAGAGAGAGAGTAGAGAGAGAGAGAGAGAGAGAGAGAGAGAGAGAGAGAGAGAGAGAGAGAGAGAGAGAGAGAGAGAGAGAGAGAGAGAGAGAGAGAGAGAGAGAGAGAGAGAGAGAGAGAGAGAGAGAGAGAGAGCGTAGAGAGAAACCGAGGAATAGGAAGATTGGAGAGGAAGAGAGAAAGACGAAGATTAGAGAGGAAGAGAGAGAGAGAATGAAAGAGATAGAGCTCTCTGTCTCCAGTTCCCAAAATATGCAGCAGACAGAGACAGTGATGTATGGGGCAGACAGAGACAGTGATGTATGGGATTGGGTGTAACTGGGACAGTCCCCCACACAGAGAAAAGAGGGATAGCAGAGAGAATAAAGAGAGAACAGAGAGGAGGGAGATAGTGTGGTCAGGCATGAATAAAATCTGTCTTCTGCTCCCAAGAGTTAGTGCAGTTGTGTGTGGAATTTCCATGTGTGAATGAATGGAAATTATACCATTGCACAACACACTGACTAGTGACCACTATATGACCGTAACACAACCCCTCACTCTATTTCTCTCTCTCTCTCTCTCTCTCTCTCTCTCTGTCTGTCTGTCTGTCTGTCTGTCTGTCTGTCTGTCTGTCTGTCTGTCTGTCTGTCTGTCTGTCTGTCTGTCTGTCTGTCTGTCTGTCCCTCTGTCTCTCTTTCTCACAGACACCCTGTCCATCACCGGGAAGGATGAGCAGGGTTTGAGTCAACCAGCCTTCACTCCACTCCCCTAGTCTCTGTCAGCAGGCTGGTCAGGTGAATCATTGACCATAAATACACAGACACAGGGACAGTCATGACCACACATCAAACAGTCAGTTCCACAATATCTAAAAAAAAAATAGCCCCAAAACTCCCATGTCTATTTCTAAAGATTGCTGACGTCAACTTCCCCATACAGTGTGGTGAATCAGAAAAAGTCTGCATTGACCGGAGAGTGACCACTGGCTGACCACCATGTCCAAACAAACAAGCTGAGCCAACAGGCGAGCCAATCGCCCATAACCTAGACAGACAGCTCAATCAGCCAATCAGCTAATGCTTAGGTCAGGGTGAGAATGAGAGTCCAGTCTATGAGGCAGTGGTGATCATCATGGTTCAGCAAAATAGAGATATAACCTATTCACCAGCCAGGAATGCCAGATCACCACAAGAAACAACAGCCACAGAGAAGAACAGGAAAACATGGATACAAAGACCTTAGGATGTGGCCCATATGTGGAGCGTCTATGAACTTTCCCCCACCCTATCCCTGATGCACATCCCTCTCCTTACATATTTTTAGTCTATCTCTCCATCTCCTAATCCCTCTATTTCTCCCTCACCTAAACTCTACAGCATCCTAGCCCCTCTCTCCTCCCCTAAACCCTTTCATTGCTCTGCCCCTCATCCTAGCCCCTCTCTCCTCCCCTAAACCCTTTCATTGCTCCACCCCTCATCCTAGCCCCTCTCTCCTCCCCTAAACCCTTTCATTGCTCCACCCCTCATCCTAGCCCCTCTCCTCTCCACCCCTAAACCCTTTCATTGCTCCACCCCTCATCCTAGCCCCTCTCCTCTCCTCCCCTAAACCCTTTCATTGCTCAACCCCTCATCCTAGCCCCTCTCCTCTCCTCCCCTAAACCCTTTCATTGCTCAACCCCTCATCCTAGCCCCTCTCCTCTCCTCCCCTAAACCCTTTCATTGCTCCACCCCTCATCCTAGCCCCTCTCCTCTCCTCTCCACCCCTAAACCCTTTCATTGCTCCACCCCTCATCCTAGCCCCTCTCCTCTCCTCCCCTAAACCCTTTCATTGCTCCACCCCTCATCCTAGCCCCTCTCTTCTCCTCTCCTCTCCTCTCCTCCCCTAAACCCTTTCATTGCTCCACCCCTCATCCTAGCCCCTCTCCTCTCCACCCCTAAACCCTTTCATTGCTCCACCCCTCATCCTAGCCCCTCTCCTCTCCTCCCCTAAACCCTTTCATTGCTCAACCCCTCATCCTAGCCCCTCTCCTCTCCTAAACCCTTTCATTGCTCAACCCCTCATCCTAGCCCCTCTCCTCTCCTCCCCTAAACCCTTTCATTGCTCCACCCCTCATCCTAGCCCCTCTCCTCTCCTCCCCTAAACCCTTTCATTGCCAACCCCTCATCCTAGCCCCTCTCCTCTCCTCCCCTAAACCCTTTCATTGCTCAACCCCTCATCCTAGCCCCTCTCCTCTCCTCCCCTAAACCCTTTCATTACTCCACCCCTCATCCTAGCCCCTCTCTTCTCCTCCCCTAAACCCTTTCATCCCCACTCCTTATGATTTAAATTATGTCTCCTCTCCATCCCGTCATTAATAATTGACTATCTTCCTCCTGCTCCAATTAAATAATTAACTAAGCCTCCAGCTGTCTGTACCCCAGGGCAGTCTGTCTGTGACCCTCTATCTGTCTGTCGGTCTCTGTCACTCTCTCTATGTGTGTGTGAGTGAAATTCTTTCCCATATTTTGGACTGGTGTGTGTGTGTGTGTGTGTGTGTGTGTGTGTGTGTGTGTGTGTGTGTGTGTGTGTGTGTGTGTGTGTGTGTGTGTGTGTGTGTGTGTGTGTGTGTGTGTGTGTGTGTGTGTGTGTGTGTGTGTGTGTGTGTGTGTGTGTGTGTGGATACGGTTTCAAAGCTACCGGTAAGTTACCGAAACATTCAGTCATTTTAGCAATTAACTGAAAATCTTTGGCAATATATCATAACTTTGGTAATTTAAACTTGAATAACTTGTTAAAAATGTATTCATATATAGTATTCCTTTTTTATATCTGTGTCCGTATTGTCCATGAGTTTCTAGTAGACATACCATGGTTAAAGAGAAAATAGTGTAGTTAATGACAAAAGCATAAAATCATCAATGGAATGATTTAAGTCTCCCAACTACTGACTTTTCTTCACAACTGCCACCAGATCCACGCCAAAACAATGACAACAAATACGTATTGACATAGTCAAATAAATAAACACCAATGTGATTCACTAAGTTTATATTTAGGATAATATTTTACAGCTTTTTCATTCTATTTTTTATTTTTTATAATTGTATTTAATTATTTCATATATTTGACATGTGATAAGGCCACACAGAGGGCCAGGGATAATTACAGAAACCCGTGATAATTTGAAGTACCTAAAAGGGTCACTAGATGTCTTGTGAAAGATTATATAAAATCCATGAAAGATAACAAAATTCTTGCAGTTTACTGGTAAGTTTGAAGTGATATACCCTCCCTTTGCAACCCTATGTGTACAACACCTAATGGCTAATGTCCTGATACAAAGAACAGAGGAAGTGAATCAGCAGGACAATCAAAAGATCATTACATCGTAACACACACACATATACACACAAACACACATGCACACACACAAATCCACACACACTCACTCACTAAATCCAGTCAGACTGTGGTATGTCATGCTCTGGTGTGAAATTCTTATTGGGGGATGGGGAAGGGGGATGCTCTCTCTCTCTATCTCTCTCCCTCACTCAGACCCCCTCTGTCTCTCAATTCAATTTCAATTTAAGGGCTTTATTGGCATGGGAAACATGTTTACATTGCCAAAGCACGTGAAATAGATAATAAACAAAAGTGAACTAAAAATATATATTTTTGACTCTCTCTCTCCCTCTCTAGCTCCCTATCCCTCCCTCTCTCACTCCCTACCTCCCTCCCTCTCCCCCACTCTTTGTGTTTACCATAGCTTCCTGTTAGATCACTACCTTGCAAGAGTTTGACAGCTTCACAGGAGCCAATGAAATGTAAATAAAACAAAGAGCCAACAGACTAGAGACTAGAAAAGGACATCTAGCACAATAAACTGTGAATTAACCATCCTGAACACACAGACTCACAGCTAGGTCTGCCTCAGTATGTATCTGGCACTATCAACCGCACCGCTTAGTAACACTCATTCACACACACGCACCCCGAGTGGATCACAGACAGAGGTCATTGATCAGAGGATGGATATAGGCTGGCCAGATCAATCTCATTGATCACACACTGTTTCATCAGCATGTGGAGTGTGTGTGGGGAAACACCCAATATGTGTGTTTGTGTGTGTGGGGAAACACCCACTGTCAGTGTTTGTGTGTGTGTGGGGGAAACACACACTGTCAGTGTTTGTGTGTGCATGTGTCAATGAGTGTGTGTGGGGAAACACCCACTGTCAGTGTTTGTGTGCGTGTGGGGGAAACACCCACTGTCAGTGTTTGTGTGTGCATGTGTCAATGAGTGTGTGTGGGGGAAACACCCACTGTCAGTGTTTGTGTGTGCATGTGTCAATGAGTGTGTGTGGGGGAAACACCCACTGTCAGTGTTTGTGTGTGTGTGGGGAAACACCCACTGTCAGTGTTTGTGTGTGTGGGGGAAACACCCACTGTCAGTGTTTGTGTGTGCATGTGTCAATGAGTGTGTGTGGGGAAACACCCACTGTCAGTGTTTGTGTGTGTGGGGGGGGGGGAAACACCCACTGTCAGTGTTTGTGTGTGTGTGGGGGAAACACCCACTGTCAGTGTTTGTGTGTGTGTGGGGGAAACACCCACTGTCAGTGTTTGTGTGTGTGTGGGGGAAACACCCACTGTGTGTGAGACGAGGTAGACGGTTTCAGCCCCTCCCCCACTATGCCCCCAACCCCCACACTGTCTCCCTGACACTCACCTAATCTTCCCCCTCCCTCAGTGTTCATAAGGAAAAACTCCTCCATACTGTTGTGCAGACTCTACCCACTGACTGAGTGTGTGTGTGTGTGTGTGCATTCGACGTGTGTATCTGTGTGTGCTTATGTGCTCACACAGACAGGTGTTTGTGTGTGTGACGTACCGGTAAGGAGTGCTTGTCCCTCTCTCAGCTCCTCGTCCACGGCAATACTGTACTCCTCCTGGGAGAACCCTTGTGTGCACGGCAACGACCTCTGCCTCCGTGGCAACGACCCCACGGCCCCTCCGCCATGCACAGCAACCTAGAAAACAGAGAATTAGAACAGAAGGGTGTGATCTACAATAATCAATATAATCCTAGAGGGGTTACACGTACTTTCAAATGTACACACTCACTGAAATATAAACTGCTTTGGAAAAAGTGTCTGCTGAGTAGATTATATTGATAGAGGTAACAACAATGTAATAACCACTAAGAAATATCATGATAGGCAAGAGAAGAGACATTAACCAGCTCCAAATGCAATATAATATAGACTGCATAAAAGAGACATATTCTAAATGTAATATAATATAGACTGCATAAAAGAGACATATTCTAAATGCAATATAATATAGACTGCATAAAAGAGACATATTCTAAATGTAATATAACAACATATAGGACTATATCTGCGTCAAATAAGAGCAACAATGATGGCACATTAGGAGGGGCCCTGCTCAGTGGCAGAGACAGAAGGCCACCTCTCTATGCTCCCCTCCCTGCCCCCTACCTGATCCCCTCCCCCCTCACAGAGCAGCACAATGGCATATGTCACTCAGGCAGGTGATTAGAGTAATAAGGGTAAGGGTTAGCGGGTAGCATGATTAGCCTGTCGACATCCCAAATGGCACCCTATTCCTTATAGTGCTCTACTTTTGACCAGGGTGCCAATTGGGATCCAGACCCTGCTACTACAGAACTTCAGAAAGTAAACACACCCTCAACCTTCACCCTTGTGGTGATCACAGATCTGACATGGCTATATACAGGTGAAAGCTATGTATTAGAACCTATTGCTTTCACCTATAAGATGCGTTTCAGTTCAGTCATTAGTTCAAGGGAGATATGAGGGAATAGGGTGTTTCAGAAGTATTCAAGCATGGCGTGAGAGCTCAGGATTACATGTGGATACGGATCCAAGACCAATCCAACAACATTATAGATCGGTGTATGTGATTGTGTCAAAAACCTGTAACCCTTCCATGTGAACTTACTCATTCAATTCCAATCAATTCTAGTCTGCAAAGTCTCTGCAATCACTCTATTTATTTGCTTCTCAGTTGTTTATCTTACTTTCCAAACATAAAACGTCTCTAGACATGTTTCAAATACCTATACTGTGCTAAATGAATACATTAACACAAGGAATATGCGAAACCAAATGGGTTGGGTAGCCTATAAACATGCTTTGAGGGGATGGGGTAGATTTCGAGACAAACCCGGTGAATAAATATGAGTTACAATCCCACAATGTTTACTGGCACTGACATAACCGCGAGCTGAAATATAGTAAACTGTAGCCTACTCGATAGGCATTATAAATCTGTTCAGTTAATGTACTCCTCATTTAACAACGCGATAGGCATGAGCAATCTGTCCAGCGTCCTCATTTCACAACGTGTTAGCGAAGCGCACACTAATTCAACATTCAACAACATCCACCCTGCTCGGGTGATTGACCAAGGCTTTGTTGTCGGCATGGGACTGACCCTAACCCGAGATTTTGGGGTTCACTCTAGGTCATCTCTGTCATTTTGATATAGGTTAGCAAATTAGGTTATGGTGTAGCCAACCGACTAAAAAACAATAGGCTAACCATGTGCGTGTGTGTGTACCGTGCATGTGTTTTGAACCATTAGCATCTCTAAAAAAACATTCATCTGATCTGATTTGTGTTGCGGCAACGGGCGATTGTCCCGCGGCTACATTAATGTCCGTAAATTGTTACAGTTGTTGGTGACCCGTAACCTAAACATCCGATTCAGTTAATGGATTCAACTTACAAAAGTATACAAAAGTTCCAAATAGCCATAATAGCATTCCATATAGGCGTAGCCTATAGATTCTGAATTATGGGAGAATACGGGGCAGACAAATGTGTCCCTCTGGGCAAAAACTGGTTGAATCAACGTCGTTTATACGTCATTTCAACAACAAAAATTAAATGCGATGATGTTGAACGTGGAAAGCTGATTGGATTTGCAAAAAGTAATCAACGTAAGGGAATAGGGTATTTTTTTCACCCAACTTTAAACCTAAATCCAATGGCATGGTGACATTTTTTTTGTTGATTTCACGTTGAATATTCACGTTAGTTGACAACTCAACCAAATGTAAATCAAAATTAGACGCCGAACTATGACCTCTGCACAGTGGGGTAGCTCGATTATGAAATTCGGTAAATGCCTACCATCATCAGAGAGCAGTTCAAACTTCAAGTGTAGGCTACTATAACACACAGGCTACCCTATCACTGCAAGCTCGAGGGCTAGACCACTTTTGCTATCACAAGCACGGATACATTTGAGCATAACGAAATCCTCAAATAGGCAACGTTTGAGCGAGATTCTAATGCATAGTCAAAAATCAATATAAGCCAACGACCAAATATCGAGGCAATGTAGAGGGAAATAAATGCAGTCTATCCCCGCAGACTGAGTCAAAGAGAGCCAACTCATCAGACCACGTCCCACCACCACACACACCACTCCGACTACCAACACAGCGGTTTCCTACCTGCACAGCTGCCAGTAGCATCAATAGAGCGCCCGCAGTAAGAAACATGATACAAATTCCTTTTTCGAATGCGTTGTGAAAAGTCACTCTTTCTTCGCGGTCCAATTTGAGAATGCCCACTAGGAAACGGGCGACAGCGGCATGTAGAAGGCAGCCTCTTATCTCTCTATTCTCCGTCCCTGCTCTGTTCTGTGGTATGCTGCTGATCGAAGCGCACTCTTGACTGGTACTGAGGCTGAATGACTGACTACCAGTCGGGGCGACCAACAAAACGGGCCTCAGTGTCTCCACCTAGCGGACAACATCAAATATGTAAATCACACAAAAAGGCATTTCTTTCGCACGTTTTCTTCTCCTCTCCGGATAGAGAATGACAGACCACGCCCCTCCTGTATAACACAATTTGAGTCCTCATCGTTATCCCTACTAGTGTTGTCACAATACCATAACTTTGACTTCGATACCGATACAATATTTACTATCACAATATTTGATACCATCACGATACTCAATAGCACCATACTAAATAGCAAATAAATGGTATATTAGCCAAAGTGACAGAATGGCACTTGATCCAGAGAGATTAATGCAGCTACGACTCTGTTCAATTTTTTATTTTTTTATTTCACCTTTATTTAACCAGGTAGGCTAGTTGAGAACAAGTTCTCATTTGCAACTGCGACCTGGCCAAGATAAAGCATAGCAGTGTGAGCATACAACAAAGAGTTACACATGGAGTAAACAATTAACAAGTCAATAACACAGTAGAAAACGAAGGGGGGGTCTATATACAATGTGTGCAAAAGGCATGAGGAGGTAGGCAAATAATTACAATTTTGCAGATTAACACTGGAGTGATAAAAGATCAGATGGTCATGTACAGGTAGAGATATTGGTGTGCAGAAGAGCAGAAAAGTAAATAAATAAAAACAGTACGGGGATGAGGTAGGTGAAAAGGGTGGGCTATTTACCAATAGACTATGTACAGCTGCAGCGATCGGTTAGCTGCTCAGATAGCTGATGTTTGAAGTTGGTGAGGGAGATGAAAGTCTCCAACTTCAGCGATTTTTGCAATTCGTTCCAGTCACAGGCAGCAGAGTACTGGAACGAAAGGCGGCCAAATGAGGTGTTGGCTTTAGGGATGATCAGTGAGATACACCTGCTGGAGCGCGTGCTACGGATGGGTGTTGCCATCGTGACCAGTGAGCTGAGATAAGGCGGAGTTTTACCTAGCATAGACTTGTAGATGACCTGGAGCCAGTGGGTCTGGCGACGAATATGTAGCGAGGGCCAGCCGACTAGAGCATACAAGTCGCAGTGGTGGGTAGTATAAGGTGCTTTAGTGACAAAACGGATGGCACTGTGATAGACTGCATCCAGTTTGCTGAGTAGAGTGTTGGAAGCCATTTTGTAGATGACATCGCCGAAGTCGAGGATCGGTAGGATAGTCAGTTTTACTAGGGTAAGCTTGGCGGCTTGAGTGAAGGAGGCTTTGTTGCGGAATAGAAAGCCGACTCTTGATTTGATTTTCGATTGGAGATGTTTGATATGAGTCTGGAAGGAGAGTTTGCAGTCTAGCCAGACACCTAGGTACTTATAGACGTCCACATATTCTAGGTCGGAACCATCCAGGGTGGTGATGCTAGTCGGGCATCAAACCCCCCATCCCCCCATTGGTGTGTACCCATATTTTGCATATGTTATCACAGGTGCAGCAAAATGCTTATGTTTCTAGCTCCAACAGTCCAGTAATAACAATACAAAACATTTTCAATAGGAGTGACTTATTGAGCTTGACAAACAATCTGTTTCCCTTCAATTTGAGACTTATTTTATTTTACTGATCAACAACATTTGCATAGAAGTATCATATTTTATATAAGGTCTGTTTCGTGTAGGCTTATCCTGGCCTGACATTTTGATGGACATGTAATTCTCTCTCGAGCAAGGTGAGTTTTATCAATATATTAGCCTCAATTTAGTCAAATTCAAAATGCTAATTAGTAACAGAGTAGACATCAGCAAGACTACAAATTCCTGCAAGAAGCTCCTGCACGTCATCTCTAGCCGACACTCCTAGCTGCTTTTCACAACCCGAGTGGGGGACTTTGTCCAATCCATTCATTTTTTCCATCTGTCTTAGCTAGTCACTGACTACACTTTAGTTATCTAGTTAGCAGAGCAGTAGATACAAAATAATAATTGGTTTTACTTAGCCTAGATAATTGTTTATACAGTATGTCAACGTTGGTGTCTATTTAAAAAAAAAGTATATATATATATATATATATATATATATATATATATATATATATATATATATATTTGTCCTTTATTTAACCAGGTAGGCTAGTTGAGAACAAGTTCTCATTTGTAACTGCGACATGGCCAAGATAATGCACAGCAGTTCAACACATACAACAACACAGAGTTACACATGGAATAAACAAAACATACAGTCAATAATACAGTAGAAAAAGAAAAATCTATATACAGTGAGTGCAAATGAGGTAAGATAAAGGAGGTAAGGCAATAAATAGGCCATGGTGGCGAAGTAATTATAATATAGCAATTAAACACTGGAATGATGGATGTGCAGAAGATGAATGTGCAAGTAGAGATACTGGGGTGCAAAGGAGCAAGATAAATAAATAAATAAATACAGTATGGGGATGAGGTAGATAGATGGGCTATTTACAGATGGGCTATGTAGAGGTGCAGTGCTCTGTGAGCTGCTCTGACAGCTGGTGCTTAAAGCTAGTGAGGGAGATATGGGTCTCCAGCTTCAGTGATTTTTGCAGTTCGTTCCAGTCATTGGCAGCAGAGAACTGGAAGCAAAGGCGGCCAAAGGAGGAATTGGCTTTGGGGGTGACCAGTGAGAAATACCTGCTGGAGCGTGTGCTACAGGAGGGTGCTGCTATGGTGACCAGTGAGCTGAGATAAGGTGTGGCTTTATCTAGCAGAGACTTGTAGATAACCTGGAGCCAGTGGGTTTGGCAAAGAGTATGAAGCGAGGGCCAGCCAACGAGAGCGTACAGGTCGCAGTGGTGGGTAGTGTATGGGGCTTTGGTGACAAAACGGATGGCACTGTGATAGACTGCATCCAATTTATTGAGTAGGGTATTGGAAGCTATTTTGTAAATGACATCGCCGAAGTCGAGAATTGGTAGGAGGGTCAGTTTTACAAGGGTTTGTTTGGCAGCATGAGTGAAGGATGCTTTGTTGCGAAATAGGAAGCTGATTCTAGATTTAACTTTGGATTGGAGATGTTTGATGTGAGTCTGGAAGGAGAGTTTACACTCTAACCAGACACCTAGGTATTTGTAGTTGTCCACATATTCTAAGTCAGAGCCGTCCAGAGTAGTGATGTTGGACAGGCGGGCAGGTGCAGGCAGCGATCGGTTGAAGAGCATGCATTTAGTTTTACTTGTATTTAAGAGCAATTGGAGGCCACGGAAGGAGAGTTGTATGGCATTGAAGCTCCCCTGGAGGGTTGTTAACACAGTGTCCAAAGAGGGTCAGAGTATACAGAATGGTGTCGTCTGCGTAGAGGTGGATCAGAGACTCACCAGCAGCAAGAGCGACATCATTGATATATACAGAGAAGAGAGTCTATCCAAGAATTGAACCCTGTGGCACCCCCATAGAGACTGCCAGAGGCCCGGACAACAGACCCTCCGATTTGACACACTGAACTCTATCAGAGAAGTAGTTGGTGAACCAGGCGAGGCAATCATTTGAGAAACCAAGGCTGTCGAGTCTGCCGATGAGGATGTGGGGATTGACAGAGTCGAAAGCCTTGGCCAGGTCAATGAATACGGCTGCACAGTAATGTTTCTTATCGATGGCGGTTAAGATATCGTTTAGGACCTTGATCGTGGCTGAGGTGCACCCATGACCAGCTCTGAAACCAGATTGCATAGCAGAGAAGGTATGGTGAGATTCGAAATGGTCGGTAATCTGTTTGTTGACTTGGCTTTCAAAGACCTTAGAAAGGCAGGGTAGGATAGATGTAGGTCTGTAGCAGTTTGGATCAAGAGTGTCCCCCCCTTCGAAGAGGGGGATGACCGCAGCTGCTTTCCAATCTTTGAGAATCTCAGACGGCACAAAAGAGAGGTTGAAATAGGGGAATAGGGGAATAGGTGACAGGTGTGCGCAATGAAAGTTCCGGAAAGATATGTGACAGTTACCCCCCCCCCCCCCCCGGGACGATACCATAATACACAATACATATAGCACACAGCATATTAGCTGCACCAATGTATAGGTACTCACACCACCAACGGATATGGTAACAATAATGGACAGCCCAATGGAAACCAAAGGGCACACTTATACAAGTACTAATCAGTGGGAATAGGGGACAGGTGTGCGTAATGAAAGTTCCCGGAGGGATTCGTGACAAGGATCAGTGGCTAATCTGCCTTTGTCATCCGTACAGTTAGCCAACGTACAGTCGCTGGAAAATAAATGGGACGAACTAAAAGCACGTACATCCTACCAACGGGACATTAAAAACTGTAATATCTTATGTTTCACTGAGTCCTGGCAGAACAACGACATTAATAACATACAGCTGGCAGGTTATACACTCTATCGGCAGGATTGAACAGCAGCCTCTGGTAAGACAAGGGGTGGAGGTTTATGTATTTTTGTAAACAACAGCTGGTGCATGATATCTAAGGAAGTCTCAAGGTTTTGTCTGCTCTGTCTGTCTACATACCACCACAGACCGATTTTGGCAATGAGCCAATGAGCTGTATGCCGCCATAAGCAAACAGGAAAACGCTCATTCAGGGGAAGCTCCTAGAGGCCTAGGACTTTAATGCAGGGAAACTAAAATTAGTTTTACCTCATTTCTACCAGCATGTTAAATGTGCAACCAAAGGGAAAACAACTCTAGGCTGCCTTTACTCCACACACACAGAGACGCGTACCAAGCTCTCCCTCACCCTCCATTTGGCAAATCTGACCATAATTCTATCCTCCTGATTCCTGCTTACAAATGTTTTTTTAAGCAGGAAGCACCTGTGTCTCGGTCAATTAAAAAGTGGTCAGATGAAGCAGATGGTAAATTACAGGACTGTTTTGCTAGGACAGACTGGAATAGGTTATGGGATTCTTCCGATGGCATTGAGGAGTACACCACATCAGACACTGGCTTCATCAATAAGTGCATACAGGCAACATCCTCACTGAGCTAAAGGGTGGAGCTGCCGCTTTCAAGGAGCGGGACTCTAATCCGGAAGCTTGTAAGAAATCCCACTATGCCCTCCGACAAACCAACAAACAGGCAATGTGTCAATACAGGACTAAGATCGAATAATACTACACCGGCTCCGACACTTGTTGGATGTGGCAGGGCTTGCAAACTAGTACAAACTACAAAGGGAAGCACAGCCTGATGTCTGCCCAGTGACACGAGCCTACCAGACAAGTTAAATAACTTTTATGCTCGCTTCGAGGCAACTAACACTGAAACATGCATGAGAACATCTGCCGTTCCTGACGACTGTGTGATCACGCACTCCGCAGCCGATGTGAGTGTCATGTCTCTGACTTCTTTAATATGATGACAAGCTATTTTATCAAATTGATTACCTAATGTTTGATTGATTACCATGCAACTATTAACTCGTAAATAACCTGGGTCAACACGGAAGAGTTAGTTTATATGGAGCAGCTATCCCCCAGAATCCACTCTTAAAGATCTGAAGATCTTTTAAATAAATTGCAGTCAATCAGTCATTACTTAATCTTTACCTAATATCAGTCTCATCTGAACATCGTAAAATCTTGGTTATCTGCATGAACCCATCCCTTACTATGAATCATCCATACGCAAATTGGCTCAATCATTTATTGAGTTTGAGTGTATTTTTTATTTTTACAGGGACAGTGCACATTAATCAACGTTTCAGTAAAAGTGCCGGTTTTAGCCAGCTGGCTAATTTTCAACCGCAGTCCCTGGGCAGGTTATTAAAAACAATTACAATATAGACAATAGCAACATAGAACAAGCAAGACATAGCAACATAGGACAAGCAAGACGTAGCATACAGACAGAGCAGCATAAAACAAAAAGCAGCAAGTCAAAATTCATAAAAGCAACAAAGTGTTTCCACACCTCACAAGCTACAGACAACAGACAACATGGAGAGCGGCAACACACAGCTAGGGACCATGTTCACAAATCTGATTGACCTTTAGCCATGTCTTCAAGCATTTTGTGAAAGTGTGATATGTGGTGCAGTTATGTGTGTCTGATGGCAGTGTATAGGACAAGCAAGACGTAGCATACAGACAGAGCAGCATAAAACAAAAAGCAGCAAGTCAAAATTCATAAAAGCAACAAAGTGTTTCCACACCTCACAAGCTACAGACAACAGACAACATGGAGAGCGGCAACACACAGCTAGGGACCATGTTCACAAATCTGATTGACCTTTAGCCATGTCTTCAAGCATTTTGTGAAAGTGTGATATGTGGTGCAATTATGTGTGTCTGATGGCAGTGTATAGGACAAGCAAGACGTAGCATACAGACAGAGCAGCATAAAACAAAAAGCAGCAAGTCAAAATTCATAAAAGCAACAAAGTGTTTCCACACCTCACAAGCTACAGACAACAGACAACATGGAGAGCGGCAACACACAGCTAGGGACCATGTTCACAAATCTGATTGACCTTTAGCCATGTCTTCAAGCATTTTGTGAAAGTGTGATATGTGGTGCAGTTATGTGTGTCTGATGGCAGTGTATTCCAGACATGGGAAGCTCTCACAGAGAATGCAGATTTACTAAAGGTGCTTTTCCTTAGGGGAACTATACAGTCACCTCTCATGGCAGACCTTGTGGATCTGCTGCCATATGTCTGGGTTTTCTGTTTAACAAAAATATTGAGTGGAGGGGGAGCCAGGCCATTAAGGATCTTGAATACAAGACATGCGTCGGTGTATTGCACAAGATTTTCCCAACTCAAGAGCTCATGCTTTCTAAGGATGTGACAATGATGATGGCTATTGGGCTTCCTATCAAGCACTTTGAGAGCCTGTTTGTAGACAGACTGAATAGGTTTTAATGTTGTACAGCAAGCTTGGGCCCAACTAGTCAAGCAGTATGTTAAGTGGGGGAGTATCATAGATTTGAAGTACAGTTTTGCTACCTCTGTAGTCAAACAATTTCGTATAAATCGGAAATTAGCTAGGTTGAATTTGGTTATTTGAATTACCTTTTTCACATGCTTTTTAAAAGAGATTTATTCACTAACTAATTAAACAATGACAGAATTTACAATACATAATAACATTATACAATAAATACCGTCCCTAGTGGACTAAACAAAAACAGTTTGGTTATACCAAGATAGATTCAGAGAGGAAAGGGGGAAGGGGAGGGGGGTTGGAAGGAAGGAAGTCTAAGGAATGGGTCTCTGTCGGACATGGGAAGCTATTCTCACATAAATACATATGCCACTAACGATCGCTCGTTCGGAGAAAGGTAATGCATTGAATTTACGTGAAGCTGGCTTCGATAGTTGAGCTGGTGGTGTGAGGCTCTGTTTTGCCCAGTCGAGGTCGCCATTGTCATTTGTAGATTCTTCCGGGTCGTTGTGGAGTGAGATGTTGTGGTTTCTGCGTCGGTCAATGTTCTTACTAGATTTGCTACCTTTCCAGTTGCAGTCTGTTAGGCTATAATCTAGGACACTTCTTCTTATAGTTTATAGATCAATAGTTCAGAGTTCATACCATTTCACGTGAGGAGCAAGCTCTCACGTTGTCTGGCTGGTAGAGTTGAAAT
The DNA here is from genome assembly GCF_002021735.2 of Oncorhynchus kisutch. Classification (NCBI taxonomy): domain Eukaryota; kingdom Metazoa; phylum Chordata; class Actinopteri; order Salmoniformes; family Salmonidae; genus Oncorhynchus; species Oncorhynchus kisutch. Next base: position 20,252,238 of record NC_034186.2, on the reverse strand, counting down.
TAGACTTAGCCCTTTTTAAACGTTATAGACAAGTCCTCGTGGTATTTGGAACTGCGGTGACTTTTCTTCATGGGGGCTTTTATTCTAGTGGAAAAAGGGTTGTGGCGAAATCTGCACGGCGCCTTCACCATGCGCTGCCACTTTAAGAGCGCATGAGCAGTAAGGAAGGAGGAAATAAAGAGCGCTCGTTCAGCTCTTTGGGGAGGGGCTCTTGGGTGGCGCGACAGTTTGATTAAGTGTGCTGTAGAAGTTTTTTTTTTTTTTCAGCGTGTGTAGTTTATAAAGTATTTAACTCAATCATCGGTGTGATCGCTCTAGGTCGTGGTTGTTTTCGTTTGGGACCGCACCCGTTATGGATCGCATGGATTAGTAGCAACCTTGTTGCGAAGCTTTAACATACAAACCAACAAACCATCGGAAGGTCAGACAGTACACCGGCAAGCCTGAAGACCACCTAAGATCTCTCTTGTTCTCTCTTTCTCTTCCCTCTATCGTTCCAGTGCTTTACCCTGCAACAGACTCTCTATTTTTCAAATGCACTCCGCATTGATGTTCATTAGAGCTGAACTATTATTGCCCTGCCAGAAGTATTTGGGTAGACAGTTAAAAGGGAGGTTGCTTGCAAGTTGTGTATTGTTATGTGAACTGTATTGAGGTGAGGTGTACTAATGACATGTGGCCGAGAAGATTGTGGACATTTTTAAGGCCTTTGTTGTGTCTATGAACACCCCCCACATTCATACCCTCTGCACTCATCCACTAGAAGATAATACAGATTATTGCAAATCCTCTGTTGATGACTGGGTTCTTTCTTGTATGAAGTTGCTGTTAAATTGCTCTGCCATTATTATTATTATTATTATTATTGTATGAGGTATTCTTTTGGGGTTACCCCTGTGCTGTGATGGGTTTATATGGTATGTATTCTCTTTTCTCTCCACTGGCTATCTGGTAAATAGGCTACACTCTAGGCAGTCTCTTCTGCTGATGTGTGTGGGTCTGGTAGTGGTACTATCTCTATTCTACTATTTTCCTTTCGGCATGGTTAATACCTGTCTGGCGCCCGAACAAAATCTTTCTTTACCCCTCTCTAATAAATACCGCTACAGGGTTGGTTCATAATTTCCAACCAATGTCTGTTCACTTGGCCGTGTCCCCTGGCTGTTACCACAAAAACCACAAAAACAAACACTTTTTAATTTTAGAAGACTTAAATCACATTGTAATCTTTTCTAAAGTATTCTTAGTCAAACATTTTATCCAACCTTTAGATGCAAGCCTCATAACGGACGACCTTGGCTGTATTGTCTTTCACGAGGTCACAAACATGAAACAAAACGGACAGGGTCGTAGCTTGTTTCCCCATTCTCTAAATTAGGAATAATGTTTAATTCTCCAATTCGGGGAGGTAGGAGTATTTTCCTTTGTCTTAAAGTGAAACTCTTTCTCTACATACTGCATGGTGAAGGAGAGCAGAGTCTCTGCATGGAATTTATGACGTGGTTGTTAAAGTCATAAAACTGCCCCCTCCTAACAGGAGAGGGGGATTCACATCTCTGCTAGTGGGCTAGCGTCATGACATGAGTAAGACCTTTAAACAGGTCAACATTCACAAGGCCGCAGGGCCAGATGGATTACCAGGACGTGTACTCCAAGCATGCACTGACCAACTGGCAAGTGTCTTCACTGACATTTTCAACCTCTCCCTGTCTGAGTCTGTAATTCCAACATGTTTCAAGCAGACCACCATAGGCCATGTGCCCAAGAACACCAAGGTAACCTGCCTAAATTACTACCAACCCGCAGCACTCACATCTGTAGCCATGAAGTGCTTTTAACGGCTGGTCATGGCTCACATCCACACCATTATCCTAGAAACCCTGGACCACTCCAATTTGCATACCGCCCTAACAGATCCACGGATGATGCAATCTTTATTGAACTCCACACTGCCCTTTTACACCTGGACAAAATGAACACCTTTGTGAGAATGCTATTCATTGACTATAGCTCAGTGTTCAACACCATAGCGCCCTCAAAGCTCATCACTAAACTAAGGACCCTCGGACTAGACACCTCCCTCTGAAACTGGATCCTAGACTTCCTGACGGGCCGCCCCCAGGTGATAAGGGTAGAAAACAGCCAGGCTTGCATAGGGTCGGAAACTTTCCGGTAAATTTCTGTCATTTTTCCAGACATTTTCCGTGGGAAGTTAATTAAGCCCTGGAATTTGGGGAATTTTGCTTCAATTCATCAAAAAGGTTATCTTATAACAAACCTTTTTTTGTGGGATACACAAGGCAATTCTAGGACTTGTGGCATAGTTTAACCAAAATATCTCCAATTCAATGGAATTGCAACCCTCCGCATGCACAGTGCATTCTTCCATCATATGTGCAGTGCACTCTTCCATCACATGTACAGCTGATTCTCAAGATCTTGCACACTAATAAAATCAAATGTATTTATATAGCCCCTCGTACATCAGCTGATATCTCAAAGTGCTGTACAGAAACCCAGCCTAAAACCCCAAACAGCATGCAATGCAGGTGAAGAAGCACAGTGGCTAGGAAAAACTCCCTAGAAAGGCCAAAACCTAGGAAGAAACCTAGAGAGGAACCAGGCTATGAGGGGTGGACAGTCCTCTTCAGGCTGTGCCGGGTGGAGATTATAACAGAACATGGCCAAGATGTTCAAATGTTCATAAATGACCAGCATGGTCAAATTAATAATAATGACAGTAGTTGTCGAGGGTGCAGCAAGTCAGCACCTCAGGAGTAAATGTCTGTTGGCTTTTCATAGCCGATCATTAAGAGTATCTCTACCACTCCTGTTGTCTCTAGAGAGTTGAAAACAGCACGTCCGGTGAACAGGTCAGATTTCCATAGTCGCAGGCAGAACAGTTGAAACTGGAGGAGCAGCACAGCCAGGTGGACTGGGGACAGCAAGGAGTCATCATGCCAGGTAGTCCTGAGGCACGGTCCCAGGGATCAGGTCCTCCGAGAGAGAGAAATAAAGAGAGGGAATTAGAGAGTGCATACTTAAATTCACACTGCACATAAGACAGGAGAAGTACTCCAGATTTAACAAACTGACCCTAGTCCCCTGACACATAAACTACTGCAGCATAAATACTGGAGGCTGAGACAGGAGGGGTCAGGAGACACTGTGGCACGATCCGATGATACCCCCAGAAAGGGTCAAACAGGAAGGATAATAACTACATAACTACTATGTACATATTACCTCAATTACCTTGACTAACCGGTACCCCCTGTATATAGCCTCGCTATTGTTATTTTACTGCTGCTCTTCAATTATTTGTTACTTTTCATACTTTATTTTCTGAAAACTGCATTGTTGGGTAAGTAAGCATTTTACTGTAAGGTAGGCCTGTTGTATTTGGCGCATGTGACAAATAAAGTTTGATTTGTGTAACCAAGAGGCGTAGCAGTTGGACGTGTGTTTGCTTGTCCCGTGTAAATAGTAAATAGTCTGTTTCTTCATTTTTTTGTATATATTTTAATCTCACTTTCTAACTACGACCTAAATATACTTTCCTGCAACCCACCTCACTCAATGTGGTACGGATCTGACATTTCTATACTTTATAACTGGAACCTACATCAGAAGCTAGCCAGCTAACTAGCCACTAGCCATTAGTTATTGCTAGCTATGGCTATCTGTCTTCACCTTTAGCTCGCACACGTGCCAGTCTGCACAGCGCGATATCAACCCAGAGCATATCAGACTGCTTTTCTCTACCACATCACCGGATTCCTGCCGCAAGCTCTGGACCATTACACCGGATCATCGCAGCTAGCTCGATGCAACCGAGTGGGTATGGTTGGCTAACACCTCTGTCCCGAAGCAAGCACCAGTTAGCCTTGAGCTAGACTCGAGCTAGGCCCATCTCCGGCTAGCCGATGAAAAATACCAGCTAATTCCTGGGCTACAACACCTCTTTTGCCAATTGACCTGGACCCTTTATTGTCGAGACGGAGCCCCGCCGATCCATCACGACTGGTCTGGTCGATGTCGTTTCAACAGGCTTTTCCGTTGCGATGTCTCCGAAGACCCATCTGCTCATCCCGGCCCGCTAGCTTTCTGAATGCTGTGTCTCCCACTCGCCTTGTGTAGTAGCAACTTCCGAACGATTCCCTAACTCACCTATTACTGCTCATTGCTGCTCATATGATCACTCGGCTATACAGCTAAAGCCTGCTGGACTGGTCACTAACACCGTATCTCATTGTGTTTATCTGTTGGCCCCAGCCTCAAACTCAGGTCCTGTGTGTATCTAACTGACACTCTCTGCCCGTTCATTGCCATTTACCCATTGTTGTCTTAGCCCTCCTGATCAACACCTGTGATTGTTTTATGCCTCTCTCTAATGTCAATGTTTATTTATACATTTTTATTTTACCTTTATTTAACTAGGCAAGTCAGTTAATAACAAATTCTTATTTTCAATGACGGCCTAGGAACACTGGGTTAACTGCCTTGTTTAGAGGCAGAATGACAGATTTTTATCTTGTCAGCTCAAGAATTCGATAATGCAACCTTTCAGGTTTATAGTCCAACGCTCTAACCACTAGGCTACTTGCCACCCCAAGTAGCCTAGTGCCTTGTCTACTGCTGTTTCGGTTAGTTCTTATTGTTTTATTTTACTGTACAGCCCCCAGTCCCGCTCAACATGCCTTAGATAGCTCTTTTGTCCCACCTCACACACATGCGGAGACCTCACCTGGCTTAACTAGTGCCTTCAGAGATGCAACCTCTCTCATCATCACTCAATGCCTAGGTTTACCTCCAATGTACACACATCCTACCATACCCTTGTCTGTACATTATACCCTGAATCTATTCTGCCGTGCCCAGAAAACTGCTCCTTTTACTCTCTGTTCCCAACGGACTAGTCGTCCAGTTCTTATAGCCTTTAGCCGTACCCTTATCCTACTCCTCCTCTGTTACTCTGGTGATGTAGAGGTTAACCCAGGCCCTGTAGCCCCCAGAACTACACCTATTCCCCAGGCGCTATCATTTGTTGATTTCTGTAACCGTAAAAGCCTTGGTTTCATGCATATTAACATCAGAAGCCCCCTCCCCAAGTTTGTCTTATTCACTGCTTTAGCACACTCCGGCAACCCTGATGTCCTAGCCGTGTCTGAATCCTGGCTTAGGAATGCCACCAAAAAATCTCAAATTTCCATCCCCAACTACAACATTTTCCATCAAGATAGAACTGCTAAAGAGGGCGGAGTTAGCCTGCAGAATTCTGTCAAACTATCCAGGTCTGTGCTCAAACAGTTCGAGCTTCTACTTTTAAAAATCCACCGTTCCAGAAACAAGTCTCTCACTGTTGCTGCTTGTTATAGCCACCACCTGTGCCCTGGACTCCATATGTGAATTGATTGCCCCCCCATCTATCTTCAGAGTTCGTACTGTTAGGTGACTTAAACTGGCTTCTTAGGGATAGTGTCTATTTTTCTCCATTTCCGCATGACTGATGAGACCTAAGTAAACTGCCAGTTACTCAGGCCCAGAAGCCAGGATATGCATATAATTGTTAGCATTGGATAGAAAACACTTCGAAGTTTGTAGAAATGTTACAATAATGTATGAGATAATAACACAATTGATATAGCAGGTGAAAAACCAACCTGAACTTTTCTTTTTGAGCTTCCAGGCTATGGGTTCTATGTAATTCCAGCTCCCAGATTGCAATTCCTATGGCTTCCACTAGACGGCAACAGTCTTTGTTTATTGTTTCAGGCTTGTTTCTTCAAAAACGAGCAAGAATTTTGAGTTTTTGTACAAAGAGTCCCAATACAGTATCAGTCTGCTGGCGCAAGACGAAGAGGATGCGCGCTTACTAATTTTACTTTCTATTGAACATACCTCTTTCCTTATGAAAAATTATAGTTTATTTACATTTTAGGATAACTGAGGATTAAATAGAAACGTAGTTTGACTTGTTTGAACAAAGTTTTGTGGTAGCTTTATGGACTCCTTTACCTGCATGTTTAACAAGTGGATTACTGAAATCGATGGCGCCAACTAAACAAACTTTTTGGTATATAAAGAAGGATTTTATATAACAAAACGACCATTCATGTTGTAGCTGGAACCGTTGGGATTGCAAACATAGGAAGATCTTCAAAGTAAGTAATTATTTAATTGCTATTTGTGATTTTATGAAGCCTGTGCTGTTTGAAAAATATGTTGATGTGGGGCGCCATTCTCAAACAATTGCATGGTATGCTTTCCCTGTAAAGCCTATTGTAAATCGGACAATGCAGTTAGAGTAACAAGAATTTTAAGCTTTTAAACGATATAAGATACTTGCATGTTCATTAATGTTTAATATTACGATTATTTATTTGAATTGCGCACCCTCCAATTTCACCGGATGGTGTCCCGCTAGGGGGACGCATAGTCTTATACAACCTCTCTTTCGTATCGTCTCAGATTCCTAAAGATTGGAAAGCTGCCGCAGTCATCCCCTCTTCAAAGGGGGAGACACTCTATACCCAAACTGTTACAGACATATATATTTCCTGCCTTTCTAAAGTCTTTGAAAGCCAAGTTAACAAACAGATCACCGACCATTTCGAATCACACCGTACCTTCTCCAATATCAATCTGGTCATGGGTGCATATCACAACCGCCATCGATAAAAGACAGTACTGTGCAGCCGTCTTCATTGACCTTGCCAAGGCTTTCGACTCTGTCAATCATCGCATTCTTATCGGCAGACTCAATAGCCTTGGTTCTCAAATGACTGCCTTGCCTGGTTTACCAACTACTTCTCAGAGTTCAGTGTGTCAAATCGGAGGGCCTGTTGTCAGGACCTCTGGCAGTCTCTATGGGGGTGCCACAGGGTTCAATTCTCGGGCCAACTCTTTTCTCTGTATATATCAATGATGCCGCTCTTGCTGCTGGTGATTCTCTGATCCACCTCTACGCAGACCATTCTCTACGCAGACCACACCATTCTCTATACATCTGGCCCTGTTTTGGACACGTGTTAACAAACCTCCAAATGAGTTTCAATGCCATACAACTCTCCTTCTGTGACCTCCAACTGCTCTTAAATGCTAGTAAAACTAAATGCACGCTCTTCAACAGATTGCTGCCCGCACCTGCCCTCCCAACCAGCATCACTACTCTGGATGGTTCTGACTTAGAATATGTGGACAACTGCAAATACCTAGGTATCTGGTTAGACTGTAAACTCTCCTTCCAGACTCACATTAACTCTCCTTCCAGACTCACATTAAATTAAATCTAGACTTGGCTTCCTATTTTGCAACAAAGCCTCCTTCACTCATGCTGCCAAACAAACCCTCGTAAAACTGACTATCCTACCGATCCTTGACTTCGCCGATGTCATTTACAAAATAGCCTCCAACACTCTACTCAGCAAATAGGATGTAGTCAGCAAATTGGATGTAGTCTATGACAGTGCCATCCGTTTTGTCACCAAAGCCCCATATACTACCCAGCCCCATATACTACCCACCCGCTCCAGGTCATCTATAAATCTTTACTAGGTAAAGCCCTGCCTTATCTCAGCTCACTGGTCACCATAGCAACACTGGAAGGAAAGGCGGCCAAGGGAGGTGCTGGCTTTGGGAATGACCAGTGAAATATACCTGCTGTGTGCTATGGCACACAGCAGGTATATTTCACTGGTCATTCCCAAAGCCAGCACCTCATTTGGCCCGCCTTTCCTTCCAGTTCTCTGCTTCCAATGAGTGGAACGTATTGCAAAAATCACTGAAGCTGGAGACGTATATTTTACCTTTATTTTACTAGGCAAGTCAGTTAAGAACAAATACTTATTTTCAATGACGGCCTAGGAACAGTGGGTTAACTGCCTGTTCAGGGGCAGATACGACAGATTTTGTACCTTGTCAGCTCAGGGATTTGAACTTGCAACCTTTCAGTTACTAGTCCGATGCTCTAACCACTAGGCTACCCTGCCGCTCCCTCACTAACTTTCAGCATCAGCTGTCAGAGCAGCTTACCGATCACTGCCCCTGTACACAGCCCATCTCTAAATAGCCCACCCAACTACCTCATTCCCATATCATTATTTTTGTTGTTGTTGCTCTTTTGTACCCCAGTATCTCTGCTTGCAGAGATAACCCTATGCACATCTATCACTCCAGTGTTAATGCTAAATTGTAATAATTTCGCCACTATGGCCTATTTATTGCCTTACCTCCCTAATCTTACTAAATTTGCACACACTGTACATGGATTTTTTTCTATTGTGTTATCGACTGTATGTTTGTTTATCCCATGTGTAACTCTGTGTTGTTGTCTTTGTCACACTGCTTTTCTTTATCTTTGCCAGGTCGCAGTTGTAAATGAGAACTTGTACTCAACTGGCCTAACTGGTTAAATAAAGGTGAAATAAAAAATATTTATAGCAGACATTTTACTCTGGGCACCTTATTCATCCAAGCTACTCATTACTGCCCCCAGCCATAAGAAGTTAAATATTTTATGAATCCTATAAATTGAAATTGCCGAGAGACTAGTCAGGATCGAGGGAAAGATGAGAGATCCTTGATGAAAACTTGCTCCAGAGCACTCAGGACCTCAGACTGGGTCGAAGGTTCACCTTCCAACAGGACAATGACCCTAAGCACACAGCCAAGACAACACAGGAGTGGCTTCGGGACAAGTCTCTGATTGTCCTTGAGTGGCCCAGCCAGAGACCGGACTTGAACCCGATCGAACATCTCTGGAGAGACCTGGTAATCCTGGTATTAACTGTGCAGCGCCGCTCCCGATCCAACCTGACAGAGCATTCTGCCCTTGAGTTGCGTTCCCATGCAAAACTAGACAGATAGCTAACAACTAAGTCTTCAATAAAACTACCAAAGGCGTGACTTTTCTTGAATGAATATATTGAAAACGTTTATGTTGTGAAACTGCAAAATACAGAAAATAATATACTTTAGTATTCAATTCACACCGACATACTGTAGCTGTACATTAAACATTTGAAGTTGCATAAATACAAAGCACGTGCTAAGGTACCATGCATCTGGCATGATGCCAAACCATATAGCTAATTGTTACTCATATGGTAATTGGCTCCTTTCATTACTCTAATAATGTACAACCATTTATGTAGAATAACAAAGCATATTACACTAGGAACAGTAACAAAACTACAGTATTGTATATTTTACAATTCGTTTGCATGACGCACGAGCAAAGTAATACAGCTAACGACATACACTTAAAGGCATTGCAATTTGTGAGTAAATGCAACCAATATTGATATGTAAGCAACTCTATCAATAACAAGATTATCATCATTAGCTAAATGCTTGAATCGAACTTACAAACAAATATTTCCAAGGCTGAAGCGTGACAAGAAATAACCGAAAGACCTGCACCGTAGCGTTGTTTGTAGCTGCTTCTATGCGTGCAAAACTAATTCTGTACTTCCTGTTTGCGTCGTCTTTCTAAGTACCAGAAAGCGCCACTAGGGGGCAAATAACACCATTGAACACAATGAAAATCCAATTTAACCATTGTAATAAAAGAATCTGTTACCTTCTAACAGGATGGCAGCACACTCCCCGCCTGGCATAATGAAATTGTGCCACTATGAAATAAAACATATCAAGAAACAAATAATGTCCTTTCTATTTTTATCTTTTGTCTCTAGGATGCTTCAGAAAGAAGAACAACAATCTCTGAGATTGGTCTCAGAAACACCTTAGCAGCTCCTTGCTTGACAATTTTTAGTTCTACTTTCCTAACCTTTTTGTCAGTACTGGGAAAGGTTTTTACCACAAGCCCGACTGGCCAGTCATTTCTGTGTGCCTGACTGTCTTTCAATAAGACAACATCTCCCACTTTTACATTTGTCTTTTCTGCTGTCCATTTTCTGCGTCTCTGCAGCGTTGTCAGGTACTCCTGTCTCCACCTTTTCCAAAAGGTGTCAGCGAGACACTGGACTTGCTTCCACTGTTTTCCATGAAGGTCGTTCATGCTGAAGTATCCAGAAGGGGCTGAGGTAGCGCTGGTCTTTTGTGTAAGTAACATTGAGGGTGTGAGAATGGTAGGCATGTCAGGGTCGGTTGATACTGACACTAAGGGTCTCGCATTGATTATTGCCATAACTTCAGACATAAGAGTGCTCAAGACCTCATATGTGAGACGAGTGGAGCCCGTCTGAAACAGCATAGCATCAAGAATACGTCTGGCAACCCCAATGAGTCTCTCCCAAGAACCACCCATATGAGACGAGTGTGGAGGATTAAATATCCAAGTACATCCCTTATCTGAGAGGTATTTAGTCAGTTCTGAGTCATTTGTGTCGATACCCAGTTCCCTGCAGGCACCTATAAAGTTTGTACCTCGATCAGACCGTAGCACTTTTGCTGGACCACGGATAGCGAAAAAACGCCTCAGCGCGTTGATGAAGCTCGATGTGGACATGGATTCGATAAGCTCGATATGGACTGCTCTAGTAGACATACATTTAAAGAGCACCGCCCAGCGCTTGGAGTCTGCACTACCACCTCTAGTGCGACGAGTTATGACATTCCATGGTCCAAACACATCAAGTCCAACGCTGGTGAATGGTGGTTCAGATGTGAGTCTGTCTGCAGGCAAGTCAGCCATTTTTTGGTCAACTAACCTCCCTCTAACCTTGCGGCAGGTGACACACTTGTGAATGATACCAGAGACCAGACGTTTGCTCCCAATAATCCAGAAGCCTGCTGCTCCAATAGCTCCATCTGAAAAATGACGGCCTTGGTGAGCCACTTGCTCGTGATAATGTCTTACCAGCAGAGTGGCAACATGATGTGTCCGTAGGATGATGAGAGGATGTTTTTCGTCTTGTAACATGTCGGCGGAGGATAAGCGGCCTCCCACCCTCAGCAACCCATCCTCATCAATCACTGGGTTCAGCTTTTTGAGTGTACTTTGCTTTGGGAACTCTTTTCCTTTTTCAATGCATTTGAATTCCTCTCTGAAGGCTTCATGTTGCACACAGTGAATGATTGCTGTTTTGGCTTGTGACAACTCACTTGTACCGCATGGTTTATTACAGTCATGCCAGCCTCTGCAGCTGGTGTTGTCTGCACCTTCATGGAAGGATCTTGCAACATGAATGAGTCGTGCTGTGGCTCGATTGAGAGTTTTCCAGCTTGAGAACCTCTCAAAGCGATGAGAGCCGAGTTGAGCTCCAGAAACTTTAGAGGCAAAGACAGTGACGTCTGGTCGAATCTCTGCATCTGTGTGAGGCTCTACAAGGTCAAAATTGATGTTCTCAGGCTTACTCGAGTTTGTTTGGGTCAGGAACAGTGGACCTGAGAACCAACTAGTGTGTTTTAAGAGCGCAGCAAGTATGGGCCTGGTTGCATGGTCTGCTGGATTGCTGTCAGTGTTTATATAGCACCACTGATCTGGATGGGTAGACTTCCTGATGCGAGTTATCCTTTTGGCAACATAAACATAGAATCTTTTGGTGACATTGTGGATGTAACCGAGAACTATCTTACTGTCTGTGTAGAACTTGGCTGCATGTATATCAATGTCAATTTCGTCTTTGATCAGTTCATACATCTCAACAGCTAGCAAAGCCGCACACAGTTCTAGGCGTGGGATAGTGTGGGCCGGACGAGGGGCCAATTTTGATTTCCCCATGACAAATCCAACATGGCATTGACCTTCCGAGTCAATAACTCTCAGGTAGGCTACCGCTCCTATGGCTACTGTAGAGGCATCCGAGAAGATGTGTAGCTCTCTTCTTTGAGTGGTAGACAAGGAGACTGGGATGTAGGTCCGCTGAATATTCATATGTTCCAACTCCATCAAAGATTCCTTCCACATTTTCCATTCCTCTTCTTTTTCTGTGGGAAGAGGGGCATCCCACTCACTCTGATCAGAAGAGAGTTCTCTGATTAAGGCTTTACCTTGCATTGTTATTGGAGCCACGAACCCAAGGGGGTCATAAAGACTATTCACTGTGGACAGGATGCCTCTCCGCGTAAAAGGCTTCTCATTGTGGGACACCTGGAATGAGAAGCTGTCTGTTTCCAGGTTCCAGGAAAGTCCCAGACTCCGTTGAAAGGGGAGAGGATCCACTCCTAGGTCCAGATCTTTTAAGTCTTTCGCACGGTCCTCCATAGGGAAGGCTTCCATAACTGTTTTGCTATTGGATGCAATCTTGTGTAGTTTCATGTTGGACTCCGCCAACATTGCTTGTGTTTTTCTTAGAATGTTGACAGCTTCTTCTGTAGTAGCTACTGATGTCAGACCATCATCGACGTAGAAGTTCCTCACTACATATTGCTTGGGTTCTGACCCATGTTCCTTCTCACCCTGTAGCGCTGCTCGTCTCATGCAGTAGATGGCTACGGCTGGTGAAGGGCTGTTCCCAAATACATGCACTTTCATCCTGTACTCGGTTATGTTTCCATCTGGGTTGTTGTCTTTATACCAGAGAAACCTTAAGTAATCTCTGTGATCCTCACGTACACCAAAACAGTAAAACATTTGCTGCACATCTGCTGTTAGTGCAATGCAATCCTTGCGGAAACGCATTAGGACACCCAAGAGTGTGTTGTTTAAGTCTGGACCACTGAGCAGAACATCGTTAAGTGACACACCTTGACACTTAGCACTGGAGTCAAATACTACTCGTATTTGTTCAGGCTTTTGTGGATGGTAAACACCAAATATGGGCAGATACCAACGTTCTTCGTCTCCCTCTAGTGGCTGTGAAGGTTCGGCTTGGTCGTTATCCAGCATCTTCTGCAAGAAGTCAATAAAATGACGCTTCATGTCAGGCTTTTTGTCTAAAGTCCTGCGAAGTGATGTGAGACGGTTCATGGCCTGCTCCCTGTTATTAGGAAGGCGACGTCTAGTGGGGCGAAAGGGTAGTGGAGCCACCCAGTTGTTTCCATCATCCTGGAAAACCTGTTTGTCCATAATGTCCAAGAAGGCTTTGTCCTCCACTGATGGTGCTGGTTTATCATCGTCTTGTGTTTTGTCGAACACGGAACATCCCAGGCTGTCTGTGTTCACAGTTGTGTTTGGATCTCTCAAGTGCACTGTAGAGGGAGAGATGTGTTTCTGAGCTACGCTGTTGTAGTTCTCTTTCACATGGATGATGTCAGGGCAAGGGCTCAGATAGGATGTGCGACCATTTTGAAGTATGTTTGTCCTGAACACGTTAACATTGGCTGGTCGGTGAGCCGTTTCCAGACAGACCTCACCTACGATGACCCACCCGAGATCGAGTCGCTGTGCATAAGGAGTGTCGTGGGGCCCATTGATTTGCTCTCGTACCTTGTGTACCCTTAAGATGTCTCGTCCTAAGAGCAGGAGGATGGGAGCGTCTGGGTCCACAGCTGGAATTCTGTCCATAACTGGTTGCAGATGGGGATGATGATACGCAATGTCGGGGGAGGGAATCTCCATCCTATCGTCTGGCATCATATCACACTCTATCAGAGTAGGGAGAGTGAGCTGCATGTGTCCATCTATAGACTCCACCATGAAGTTGACGGCTCTCCTGCCTGAAGTCTCTGTTACCCCAGAACACGTCTTCATGGTGTATGGAGCAGAGTTGTTATTGATGTTGAAGAGACTGAAAAACTCTGTCTTGGCCAGAGATTTGTTACTCTGTTCATCAAGCACTACATACATTTTGACAGCTTTCTCTCTTTTCCCAGCCGGATAAGCTTTGACTAGGCATATTTTTGAACATGATCTTGGATTGACTGCCTCACCACAGATCTCTGTACACTTTGAGGTGACAGATAGAAGAGCATCGTCACCTTGCTCCCCGCCATGCTCTGTCTCTGCTGTAGCGGTGTCTGTATTTGTAGGGGCTGGGCCTGGATGCAGAGCAGCAAGATGCCTGTCGCTGTCGCACTCAGAGCACTTGATTGAAACCTTACAGTCTTTAGCTCTGTGCTGAGTTGACCCACAACATCGGAAACAAATGCCATTGTCTTTGAGATATGATTTGCGCTCATCTAGAGTTTTGTATCTAAACCCACAACACTTTTTAAGAGGATGAGGCTTGTTATGTATTGGGCAGTGACGGTCAGGGTTTTCAACCTTTGTCTTACTGGGTTTGGTTTGGTGGTCTGAGGCCTCAGATGACACATCTGTCTTGTATACAGTCACAGGTGTCTTGCTGCTGTACCTGGCAGGTTTCTCACTTTTCATGGACACCTGGTTAGTTGAGGTGTAGAGGGTGAAGCTGGGGACATTTCTAATTTTCGCCTGATTCCTGATGAATCTCGAGAAGAACGAGAATGGTGGGAATGCTACCTGATAGTCCTCCTTATATTTGGATCCCTGTGCTATCCATTTTTCTTGTAAACTGAATGGAAGTTTCTCTACAATAGGGTTTACCCCCCGAGATGTGTCCAGATAAGCGAGGCCTGGAAGGTACCCTTCTACTTTAGCACACTCCAGTTCAAGAAGAATGTCACCTAGTTCTCTTAGTTTGTGATTGTCTTTGTTAGCCAGTTTTGTAAAATCATCAATTTTCTTCAACAGTGCATTCTCGATCACTTCGGGTGTACCATAGCACTCTTCTAGTCGTTGCCAGACCACGTTAAGCCCTACTGTTGCGTTGAAAATATGGACAGATCTAATTCTGTTTGCTTGCTCAGACGACTCTGCCCCTAGCCACTTGGTAATTAGATCTAACTCTTCCCTGGCTGATAAATTCAAGTCTCTGATCGCATTGAGAAAGGATGCTTTCCATGCCCAATAATTTTCAGGGCGATCATCAAACTTCAGGAGTCCGGAACTCACCATCTCACGTCGTAGGAGGTACTTGATGAGGTCTGGTGCCACTTGTGACTCAGGGAAGTTGTGTGTGTGTGACTGGAAGTGGGCTTGCTTTCCATTTCCACCATGCTGCTGTTCATTTCTTTTGAACGGAGAGTCTCTGCTCATGTTCTGTTGTTTGCTACTTTCAGGATTATGGCATGTAGCTGGGTCAACACTAAGCTCTTGTTTCTCCACTTCAAATGGAAGTTCAGCAAAGTAGGGCCTAGCATGTTGTTGCACATACTCACATGTACGTTGGACTGGACTTAAGGGCTGTGTCCCTGTGTCTAGTTCTTTGCGAAGCTCTCTGCGTTCTGATCCTACAGCTTCTTCAAAGGCTGCAGCTTCAGCCAACGCAGCAGCAGCTGCTCTCTCAACTTGGAGAACATATAAAGTTGCCTCGAGGTCAGCTTTTTGCTTCATCACAGAAGCTTCCTTCTCAGCATAGGGGACTTGTGCACGCGCTGCGTCTGCCTTGGCGCGTGCTTTGACGGCTGCAGAACTCGCCGTTGAGGATCTGCTTGACTGTTTTGATGACCTTGATCTTGTAGATTGAGACTTGGTCCCAATGTGCTGAAGAGGCTCTTCCATCTCTCTCTGTTGAACACCTGGCTCTGGTTGTTGCATCGTAGACTGCTGGTCTTCCCTAGGAAGAGAGGCTTTGTTTGCTGATGAACGTAGAAACAAAACCACCGTGTGTGGTTATTCTTGAGCTTGAGCCCGATGTGATGATGTTTTTTCACTATTCTGCCCTTGAGTTGCGTTCCCATGCAAAACTAGACAGATAGCTAACAACTAAGTCCTCAATAAAACTCCCAAGGCGTGACTTTTCTTGAATGAATATATTGAAAACGTTTATGTTGTGAAACTGCAAAATACAGAAAATAATATACTTTAGTATTCAATTCACACCGACATACTGTAGCTGTACATTAAACATTTGAAGTTGCATAAATACAAAGCACGTGCTAAGGTACCATGCATCTGGCATGATGCCAAACCATATAGCTAATTGTTACTCATATGGCAATTGGCTCCTTTCATTACTCTAATAATGTACAACCATTTATGTAGAATAACAAAGCATATTACACTAGGAACAGTAACAAAACTACAGTATTGTATATTTTACAATTCGTTTGCATGACGCACGAGCAAAGTAATACAGCTAACGACATACACTTAAAGGCATTGCAATTTGTGAGTAAATGCAACCAATATTGATATGTAAGCAACTCTATCAATAACAAGATTATCATCATTAGCTAAATGCTTGAATCGAACTTACAAACAAATATTTCCAAAGCTGAAGCGTGACAAGAAATAACCGAAAGACCTGCACCGTAGCGTTGTTTGTAGCTGCTTCTATGCGTGCAAAACTAATTCTGTACTTCCTGTTTACGTCGTCTTTCTAAGTACCAAAAAGCGCCACTAGGGGGCAAATAACACCATTGAACACAATGAAAATCCAATTTAACCATTGTAATAAAATAATCTGTTACCTTCTAACAGGATGGCAGCACACAGAGCTTGAGAGGATCTGCAGAGAAGAATGAGATAAACTCCCCAAATACAGGTGTGCCAAGCTTAGCGTGATACCCAAGAAGACCCAAGGCTGTAATCACTGCCAAAGGTGCGTCAACAAAGTACTGAGTAAAGGGTCTGAATACTTATGTAAATGTACACTATCGTTCAAAAGTTTGGGGTCACTTACAAATGTCCTTGTGCTGTTTAAAGAAGCAATAAAACTGGCCTTCTTTAGACTAGTTGAGTATCTGCAGCATCAAGACGTATGTTATAGAAAAAAGTATAAGTACTATACCTTTTTGAAATGTGTGCAGCCTTTTATCCTTTGAGAAAACAACAGCTGATTAAAGGCAGTTGTGGCAAAATATGAATAAACAACACTCAAAGCCGCAGCTTCATACTACTTGTCAAACATAAAGAACTGATACTGTACAGTATACTTGCCATTATGGATTAATATTTTCCCCAAAATCTACCATGTTTTAATACCGAGCATAATTCATATGTATCCCTAGAGTCACAGGAAATACCCAAAAAACTGAAGTGCTAATTTAAAGCATTTAAAACCAAGATATGGTAACTAAGCCAGGGTTCTCCCCACATGGGGGGGGGGGGGGGGGGGGTTCTGCACCACCTAATCGGCTTGTCTACACCACTATTTAAAGAATTCAGAGCAAATTAAACCGATATTTAGTAATGATAGAGTAACTATATTTGATCGCCAATTACCTTTTTCTGAATTCTTTAAAAGGCCGTTCATAAATTCAGAGCGTTATTCTGTTCCTTAATTCATTCAGTCCATTTCCGCAGTTGTCTATCTCGATACAGAGCGCACAGAATGCACTCCGAGTTTAGCGTTGTCGAATCATTCACAATTTCTTATAGCAAACAAAAGTAAAATTACCAAAGCTGCTAAGCCTGCTCAATAACTTCCTACAAAGAATGACAGAATATTTCCTATATTTGGCAAAATGAGTTGATGAGTATACAGATAGCAGATCAGCTCATGAATAATGGGGAGATGAAGAGTGGAAATAGTTTAAATATGAAGATATTTTAACAGTGATCAACTCTGTTTTAAACATACCCATATCTACTTTTATACCATTTGTTGATCACATATTCTCTACTAAAGCTCTCATATGGCAGTAATACAGGACAGACAGAGAAGCGGAGGAAATGTGTTAGCAGTATTTTGACATGCATAGGCGAAATATGTGCTTTGATAATGCAACCTATTGATTACAGAATAAAGCTAGGAATTTTCATGCGAGGCAGGAGTCAGGATTTTAGATTTCAAACTTGCAGTGGGATTAGGACTGGATAGGAAAATAGCCTAGACTCCAGGACAGGAGAAGATAGACTTTTCCCTCATGCCTCTCGGAATTGTTAACAGACTTAATTTCTGTGACAGAGATGCCTATGTAGTAAATTGTGCATAAACCTATCAGATTTGTGACTCTCTGAAAAGTCACAATGACAGCTTAAAGAGGCACACATTATTTTATAGGCTAAACTGTATGGGTTTCCTGTAGGATTTATTAACTGCATTTGGGTTGCATGTGCAGTCCGGCAGTGTCAATACAAATCAAATAAAATCAAATAAAATTATGCATGTGCTTTGAATTTATGGCGACTTCGTATGAAGTAAATACTCTAAGCTAAAGGCTACATTGCGAAAGCCTTTTTCGATAATGTGCTATTTTATTTTTTGCTAATCTGCTACTGCACGTGTTGTGTATTTTGTGGAATTGCATTAGTGTGACATTGGAGGAAAATGTAATTTCCTTGGCCTTGTCGTTTGTTTTTTGGGGAGAAATGTGAAGAGTGTTCCTGAGACAGTCCAAAGGATCCCGACTCACCATGTTAATCCATACTGGCCATTAGGGTAGGCTTGGTGTTGGTTTTTGGAGGTCCATGGGTGGCTTTTAACCATTTATTTGGATCCCCCACTTCTTAATCATTGTTAAGAAAAGGTTTGGTCCAGATCAGATGTTGCGTACTTTGTTCATTAAAACCTCTTTGGGCTGAGATCCTGCTAATGGGATCGATAAGACAACAGCCAGGGAAAGTGCAGGGTGCCAAATTCAAAACAACAGGTATCCCATAATTAAAATTCCTCAAACATACAAGTATTTTACACCATTTTAAAGATACACTTCTTATTAATCCCACCACAGTGTCCGATTTCAAAAAGGCTTTACAGCGAAAGCAAACCAAACGATTATGTTAGGTCAGAACCAAGTCACAGAAAAACACAGACATTTTTCCAGCCAAAGAGAGGAGTCACAAAAAGCAGAAATATAGATGAAATGACTCACTAACCTTTGATGATCTTCATCAGATGACTAATCACTGCCAAAGGTGCGTCAACAAAGTACTGAGTAAAGGGTCTGAATACTTATGTAAATGTACACTATCGTTCAAAAGTTTGGAGTCACTTACAAATGTCCTTGTTTCTGAAAGAAAAGCAAAAAAAATTGTCCATTAAAATAACATCAAATTGATCAGAAATACAGTGTAGACATTGTTAATGTTGTAAATGACTATTGTAGCTGGAAACGGCTGTTTTTTATTGGAATATCTACATAGGCGTACAGAGGCCCAATATCAGCAACCATCACTCCTGTGTTCCAATCTCACGTTGTGTAACTAATTCAAGTTTATAATTTTAAAAGGCCAATTGATTAGAAAACACTTGCAATTATGTCTTTTGCACACATTGTATATAGACCCCCCCTTTGTTTTCTACTGTGTTATTGACTTGTTAATTGTTTACTCCATGTGTAACTCTTTGTTGTATGCTCACACTGCTATGCTTTATCTTGGCCAGGTCGCAGTTGCAAATGAGAACTTGTTCTCAACTAGCCTACCTGGTTAAATAAAGGTGAAATAAAAATAAATAAAATAAAAAATGTTAGCACAGCTGAAAACTGTTGTGCTGATTAAAGAAACAATAAAACTGGCCTTCTTTAGACAAGTTGAGTATCTGCAGCATCTGCATTTGTGGGTTCGATTACAGGCTCAAAATGGACAGAAACACAGTTATTTCCTCCGAAGCTTGTCAGTCTATTCATGTTCTGAGAAATGAAGGCTATTACATGCAAGAAATTGCCAAGGAACTGAAGATATCGTACAACACTGTGTACTACTCCCTTCACAGAAGGACATAATGGAATCTTATGATAGGGAAGATATATAAAACCTTGCAGAGAGCATATAAAACTGACAATTTCTTAGAAAAAAATATTAACTATTGGAACCAAGACTTAAAAATAACTGATGTTGGCACAATATGGAGGGAAATTTGGAGCATAACTAACGTAACAAAAATGTATTCTTATTCCAGTATAAACTAATGTATAGAATTTATTATACAAAATTTCACAAATTCCACACTACAACGGCAGAGTCATGTCTTAAGGGTAAAACGAATAATGGCTCAATTATCCATGTTTTCTGGGTATGCTATAAAGTCTGGAAGTTGTGGGTGGATCTAGAAATGTCTCTGTCAGAATTATTACAATGTACATTTGCTTTTAATCTGTCTGTCTGCAAATTTCAAGACATAACATATGGGGGTTTAGTGAGATACCCAATGGGCTGGATGATTTCTCTTTTCATCACTCATCTTGAAAAATATATGTTAAAAACATGGAAATGAATCAATCCGCTATCATTAACACAATGGAAAAATCTAATGATTTATTTTTAAAATATTGAAATAGCATAGGCGACCGAGAAAAACAAATGGATATAATTTAAGGCCAAGTGGCAAACAATTATGCAGGCACTGGGGATGAAGTTGTGAGCATGCAGGTCCGGACAGATGAGATGTAGTCCTTGTTTTTGTGCATTTATTTGATTTATTATTTATTTTATGATTTTACAATGGGATTTTTTTTATCCCATTCATTTTTATTTATTGGCAAAATGTTGTTTTAATTTGTCCAGAAGCCGGCTAACGGAACAGCCAGGTCACCCGGGATACAAGTCTTTATTAGACGTCCATCCGTGTCTGAGGACGTTGGGAGATAACGTGGAAACCGGCCACTAGGGACAGCAGTGAGCGCTGTTACCTTCAAGTAGGTTTCGGCTTTGCTAGGGCGTTGTAGACAGGGTTGGCGGATGGGTGTAAGCATCTGCCTCTGATTCCAAAGTTTGCAAGTCCTGATCTAGCAATAGAAAGATTGCTTTTTTATGTTTTTATTTTAAGCTTATCCCAAACCTTAACCTTTACCTTAACCATTTGGAGTTAATGCCTGAACTTAACCCTAACCATATAAATGCAGAAATAATTCCTAAACTTACCTTTAAACACCTCGAAATTTGACTTTTCAGAAACATGGATAAACGTCTAATTCTGACTGTGAGAGCTTGTTGAACAGAAACCCTGACACACACGCACGCACACACAATAACTTTGTTGGGATTGCAAGGACATTGCAGGTATGTTAATTATAGGCTAATTGTTGGTTGGTGTGTGTGTGTTCTCATTAGTATGGCTTGTTGTGTGTGTGTGTGTTCTTGTAGGATGCTCCATGGCACGCTGTGTGTGTGTGTGTGTGTGTGGGTGTGTGTGTGTGTGTGTGTGTGTGTGTTTCCATGCGGTGTCTCAGTGAAGCGAAAGCTTTCAGCAGCTCCACTAAGTGGGGTCACAGCCCCATGCTGATCACTACACGTCTGCACCTCTCTGTCTCTCTCTCTATCTCTCTGTCTCTCTGTCTCTCTCTCTGTCTCTCTCTCTCTCTCTGTCTGTCTGTCTGCCTGTCTGTCTGTCTGTCTGTCTGAGCAAAAGGGAAATTAGGGAAACAATAGTAAACATTACACTCACAAAAGTTTTAAAAGAATTTAATTATTTCATATGTTATATTATTGGCCATGTACAATGTTGTAACTATGTGCAAATATTTGAAGTATGAAAGGGAAAATATATAAACAGATAAAGGTTGTATTTACAATGGTGTTTGTTCTCCACTGGTTGCCCTTTTCTTGTGGCAACAGGTCACACATTTTGCTGCTGTGGTGGCACACTGAGATATTTCACCTAGTAGATATGGAAGTTTATCCGGATTGGATTTGTTTTCAAATTCTTTGTGGGTCTGTGTAATCTGAGGGAAATATGTGTCTCTAATATGGTCATACGTTTAGCAGGAGGTTAGGAAGTGCAGCTCAGTTTCCACCTCATTTTGTGGGCAGTGGGCACATAGCCTGTCTTCTCTTGAGAGCTAGGTCTGCTTATAGCGGCCTCTCTTGATTTCAAGGCTACGCTCATGGAGTCTGTACATAGTCAAAGCTTTTCTTCATTTTGGGTCAGTCACAGTGGTCAGGTATTATGCTACGGTGTATTCTCTCTTCAGGGCAAAATAGGGCCAAATAACCAAATCATGTTTTCAAATCATGTTTTCTCTCCCTCTCTCTCTCTGAATATTCAATCTCTCTTAATTGCTTTTTTCTGGATTTTAATCATTAGCTGGAATCCTCCGAATTGTGCTCTGCATGCGTTATTTGGTATTTTAGGTTGTACACAGAGGATTTTGTTGGTAGAATTCTGCATGCAGTCTCATTTTGGTGTTTGTCCCATTTTGTGAGTTATTGGTTGGTGAGTTATTGGTTGGTGAGCAGACCCCAGACCTCACAACCATAAAGGGCAATGGGTTCTATAACTGATTCAAGTATTTTTAACCAGATCCAGAACCAGATCCTGTCAAATGTTGTGTTCCTTTTGATGGAATAAAATGTACTTTTTTGCCTTGTCTTTCAGATCATTCACAGCTTTGTGGAAGTTACCTGTGATGCTGATGTTTAGAACGAGGTAGTTATAGTTTTTTTGTGTGCTGTAAGGCAACAGTGTCTAAGTGGAATTTGTATTTGTGGTCCTGGCAACTGGACCTATTTTTGAACACCATTATTTTTGTCTTACTGAAATTAACTGTCAGGATCCAAGTCTGACAGAATCTGTACAGAATATCTAGGTGCTGATGTAGGTCCTCATTGGTTGGGGACAGACGCACCAGATGATCTGCAAACAGTAAACATTTGACTTCAGAGTCAACTAGGGTGAGGTCGGGTGCTTCAGACTTTTCTAGAGCCCTCGCCAAATTGTTGATATATCCAGTACCAGTCCAAAGTTTGGACACACCTACTAGGGTTTTTCTTTATTTGTACTTTTTTCTACATTGTTTAATAACAGTGAAGGCATCAACACGATGACGTAGCACATATGGAATCATGTAGTAACCCAAAAAGTGTCCAAATCCAAATCCATTTTATTTTTTAGATTATTCAAAGTAGCCACCCTTTGCCTTGATGACAACTTTGCACACTCTTGGCATTCTGTCAACCAGCTTCATGAGGCGGCAGGTAGTCTAGTGGTTAGAGCATTGGACTTGTAACTGAAAGGTAAACAGAAGATAGCCCTTTTTTGTAAAAGACCAAGTCCATATTATATCATTAACAGCTCAAATAAGCAAAGAGAAATGACAGTCGCAAAAACCATCAAGCACTATGATGAAACTGGCTCTCATGAGGATCACCACAGGAAAGGGAGACCCAGAGTTACCAGTCTCAGAAATTGCAACCCAAATACATGCTTCACAGAGTTCAAGTAACAGACACATCTCAACATCAGTGTTTAGAAGAGACTGCGTGAATCAGGCCTTCATGGTCGAATTGCTGCAAAGAAACCACTGCTAAATGACACCAATAAGGAGAGATTTGCTTGGGCCAAGAAACACGAGCAATGGACATTAGACCTGTGGAAATCTGTCTTTTGGTCTGATGAGTCCAAATTTGAGATTTTTGGTTCCAACCGCCATGTCTTTGTGAGACGCAGAGTAGGTGAACTGATGATCTCGGCATATGTGTTTTCCACATGAAGCATGGAGGAGGTGTGATGGTGTGGGGGTGCTTTGCTGATGACACTGTTGGTGATGTATTCACTAAGCACAAATCAGATGGGATGGCAAATCACTGCGGATTGCTGTGGTAGCCATGCTTGTTAAGTGTGCCTTGAATTCTAAATAAATCAAGGACATTGTCTCCACTTTAGTAGATTGGGGTGATCAGTCCTTGGTTCCAATTATTGAGGAAGATGCCAGAGCTGAGGATATAGTTAAACAGATTACGTATAGCCAATTGGTATTTGTGGTCTGTATATTTCATAATTTCATTTAGGATACCTTCAATACCACAGGCTATTTTGGTTTGAAGGGTTTGTATTTTGTCCTGTAATTCATTTCATGAAATTGGAGAATCCAGAAAATATGTGATTCTTGTTGCTAGGCTACCAGTTACAGTGCTGTTAGCTTGCGGTTATGCAGAGGGAATACAAAATTATAGCTATTGTCTGAAAAAATTATATGGATTTAATGTTTGTGAAATTATTAAGCATGTCCTCATAACTCAGAAATGCATCAGAAATAGTCCTTATTTTCAGCATATCAAAAAGCATATCAAGATACTGATATGACCTCCATCAAGACTATATGTATTTATGTGCTGAGAAAATGATGTATAATATGTAGGCCTACTGTTAGTATTTGTCATCATATAGAGAAAATAACATGTCCACATAGGCCTACCTCAGGATATCTAATAAGTCAATATACGGCCATATCATGTATGATATCCAAAAATGATATGTGTATGAAAGAAAAATATGGATTTCATATTTGTCAAATTATTGAGCAAGTGCTGAAAACCCCAAAAATGCATCAGAAATCGTCCTTATTTTCAGCATATTAAGATTTGGATATGGACCTCAGCCAAGAGAAGCCTATCTGGAATAAATATAGCTTAATATAGTGAATGTGCTGAGAAAACACAGATATGCAATGTATACCGTCAGTATTTGTCAACATGAAGAGGGAAAATAGGATGCCACATATCACAGGATACTGAATGAGTCCATATCCAGCCGTAGGTATGTCCATGTGTGATATTCAGAATAATCCCAATATCATGTCTAAAAGACATCTGGATTCAGAATTTGTCAGGATGTGGTGCATATCCAGAAAACTCTAAATATGGTCTGTGTTCTCTAAAATATAAGTGTCCCCTGATATAGACCCTTTTCGCTCAGTGTGAGTTCTGGTAATCTTTAATAACTGACTCTAAGATTGTTAATTGGCCATGTACTGTATATGTTTTTGCTGTTTGTTCTTAGGGCCAAAAAGATTGGAGAAGTGGTTTATCCACACTCCATTTTGGATAGATAGCTCTTATGTTGTTGTATGTTTAGTGTGTTCCAATATTCCCAGAAGTGGTTAGATTCCATGGATTCTTCAATTACATTGAGCTGATTTCTGATGTGCTGTTCTTTCTTTTTCCCTTCGTGTATTTCTGTACTGTTTTAGTGTTTCACCATAGTGAAGGTGTAGGCTCAGGTTTTCTGGATCTCCGTGTTTTTGGTTGGATAGGTTCCTCAATTTCTTTCTTAGGTTTTTGCATTCATCATCACTCTCTCGCCCGCTCTCTCTCTCTCTCTCTTGCTCCCTCTGTCCTTCCTTCTATCTCTCTCTCTGCCTCTTGCTTTCTCTATATGCCTTTACTCTCACTCTCCCCCTGTGCCTCCCTCTCTTCCCCTCTCTCTCTACATCGCTCCTGCCACCTCTCCTCCATTCTTAATCTCTCTCTTTTTCACTTTACCCAGTACTTCTGCACCCAATCCCCACTCCCTTGTCCTTTAAAGATCTTCTTCTACCACTCTCTTTCTCTCTCGCAAGGTTAAGTCTACCTCTCTGTCTCTTTGCATTCCTTGCTTACCCTTCTGTCTTGGCAATCCCCTCTCATGCTCTCTTCTACCTCTTTCTCTCTCTGCATTTACCACCATCTCTTTTTTCTTTCCCACCTACACTCATGCCCACTTTTTTCCTCTATCCCTCATCTGTCTCTCTGATTACTCCTCTGTCTCATCTTGATTACTATCTGTCTCCTCCAATCACTCCAAGGATCTCACTAAGGTGTTGTGGTGGGTTAGTAAAGTGTGTGTGTGTGTGTGTGTGTGTGTGTGTGTGTGTCTTGTGTGTGTGTGTGTGTGTGTGTGTGTGTGTGTGTGTGTGTGTGTGTGTGTGTGTGTGTGTGTGTGTGTGTGTGTGTGTGTGTGTGTGTGTGTGTGTGTGTGTGTGTGTGTGTGTGTGTGTGTCGGAGAGGGGTGCCTGGGGACAGAAGGGTTTTATGATGGTGCTCTGCTATCTCTCATAATTATCTGTCTAATAAAAATGGTTTGATCTGTTTCACTGCTTGTGTAAGATTTTGGCTGTGGTCTCTGTCAGTAGCACTGAAAAAAGATGCAAAACCATATTCCTTTCACTCTGAACCCCAGTCTCACAATGTTTGATGATTTTAGCTCCAGTTTATATATGAGATCTGGACTAATTCTGCCGAGGGCCGGAGGGGTTAGTGAGCTAAATGGCTAACCGCTTTGATGAGAGGAACCTGACAGATAGCCCTAGGCTCTGGCACTTGTCTGGCCTGGGGAATGAGCTGCAGTCAGTCCTGTCTGTGGAGGTCAGCACTGATACATTCTCACTTAGCACTGTTAGCATTAGCTTCAATCTTAGCTGTGTATTCATAGTAACTAGCCTAGCATAACCTAGCGTAACATTAACCCCGCAAATATAGGCTTGGTACAGTAATATGCTCACTGTACTGTAATTAGCGCTTTAGCTCTGACACTGAAGGCTTTCTAATGGGGTCCGGGACAGGCCTGCGTTGTTAAATCCTCATCCATATCCTCCCTGATCTCTGCACTCAGCCAGCAATTACGTGTTGCCTACACATGAACATTTGTGAACATTAGTGAGCAGAGCTCAGAACTCCCCTCCAACCATACTGTGACATTGTTACAGTATGGTTGCATCACAAATGGTACCCAATTCGTATATAGTCCACTACTAGTATGCTATGTAGGAAATAGGGTGCCATTTGTGATGCAGCCTGTGAGGGGCCGCCTTACCCTTACCCACACTGCACTGGGGTGCTCTTTACATGTTCTCACTAATGGATACTCCTCGTCGTTCGACTCATACCCTAAGGGCCTCTTGTTCAAATGCTGCCCTGAGGTGGGTTTGAGCTGATGTGGATTGTAGTCTTCCACTATCTCTCTCTATCTCTCTCTGACTCTCTCTTTGGCTTCATGTCTCCGTTCATTTCTTCTTCCTCTGCCTTTAAGGGAACTAGACACTTAGGATTTCTAGAAATCTCCTGCATGTACATGCATTAGTCCCACTAGAGGTTAGTTAAGTGCTCTTCGCTCCTCTTCACCATTTCAAATCCCGTTCACTCTCAAATTGATGAGCAATATCACATATACAGTACACTCCAATCCATCAAACTGTCTTCAAGCTTCGAGTTTTAGATTCACTTGAGAAACTTTATGTAGTTCCACAAAACATATTCCATCCTATGTAATTATCTATCGAACCACTCCTTTGTAGCATGGCTGGATTGGACACACACACAATAGCCACTTACTCCCAATACAGTCTCTCTCTCTCTCCACTTAAATAATGCTCTGTGATGTTCTTTAAACACACATCATCAGATGTCAGGAGCTGGTATATGGTTATATTGCCAGGCTCTTGTGAAGTGGACTCTCACGCTCTGTAGGCGTCTGTGCAGCTGTGGAAGACTAACCTTGAATGAGCCATACACATGTGTCTGTTTGACCCCCACCCTCTCTCTCTCTCTCTCTCTCTCTCTCTCTCTCTCTCTCTCTCTCACACACACACACACACACACACACACACACACACACACACACACACACACACACACACACACACACACACACACACACACACACACACACACACACACACACACAATATGTGAGAAACATGAGAAATTAGTTGTTTTTATCGTCTGTCTTTAGACAAAAGCCATTTATTGAGGCAATGCACAGTAACCTGCAGAGGAATTCAGGACTGCATAGCAGCAGTTGTTGAAAAAAAACCTCATCAATAGCTTTGGACTGATACAGTACTGTATTCATATATCAGCTGGAATGAATTTTATTAAGACAAAGGCAACTTTTTGAATTATATTTGTTGCAAGAGAGGAAGAATGGTTTCGGAGGGGATGGCCACCGTTTTACAGGCTCCTGACTAATTGTGCTACTTTGTGCTACTTTGCCCTACAAAACAGGGTGAAGATAGACTCAGCCGCAAGCGACCTAGTAACATGGGCCTACCAGACGAGCAAAATGCTTTGTATGCTCGCTTCGAGGCAAGCAACACTGAACCATACATGGGAGCACCAGCTGTGCTGGATGACTATGTGATCACGCTCTCAGGGGGCGATGCGAGTAAGACCTGAAACAGGTTAACATTCACAAGGCCACAGGGCCAGACGGAATACCAGGACACCTACTCAGAGCATGCGCTGACCAGCTGGTCACTGTTATTTTCAACCTCTCCCTGACCCAGTCTGTAATACCTACATCTTTTAATTGACAAAAAATAACAACAAGTGACCCTAAACTTTTGAACGGTAGTGTACATATTACCTCAATTACCTCTACTACCCCTTACCCCTGCACATTGACTCGTTACAGGTACTCCTTGTATATAGCCTTGTTATTGTGTTACAATATTTCCTATAGTTTAGCAAACTTTTCTTGCTTACTTTTTTAAAACTCTGCATTGTTGGTTAAGGACACGTAAGAAAGCATTTCGCCTGTTGTTTTCGGCGCATGTGACAAATATAATTGTAGTTTATTTATTTGTGCTGTGCTAACACTGTATGTCGTTTACCAATACATTTCCAAAAATTCTAGATGTACACACATACCCCGTACCCCATACCCCACCTTCTCTTTATACATATTTTCTCTCTCTCTCTCTTGATACATATTTTCTCTCTGTTTTCCCTATCTCTGTCTCCCTAATACCCT
>NC_034186.2:20061070-20223876 GCF_002021735.2 Oncorhynchus kisutch | reverse complement strand
TTTAGTCCAGGTGGTGCTTGTACAGGCAGGCCATCTATGGGAAGAAGGATGTCAGCGTTGCGCAGCAGCTGAAACCTGGTCCCGACTGAGTCCGAACAACACCAGGCTCCAGAGCATCGAAGCTGTAAAAAAAAAACATTACAACCTTGCTTAACATCAATTCACCTCCCAAGTTTAGATAAGAAGAATAACCTCATGCAATTAAAATGATATTCACCTGAAGTGCTGGTACTGCTTGATCTGTGGCAGTGGCCTGGAGTACGGAGTCAGGTGTTGTTGCCAGCTATAGCTTTCCACCAGCACTGTACCATCCTCCAGTCCAACAATCTGCAAGTCCTCAGGTGTAACTTGTTCTTGCTTGGGCCAGCTCTTTTGATGGGAGGCATTCTCCTTGTATGACTGGTGGAAGAGAGTCAGGCGTGTTCTACTGATGCTGAAAGACAAATTCCTGACACAAACATTTTTGTATAATTATACAATAGACAGCCAAGTTGATGGGTCATCTGGTGAAATGGAGTCTTTTGTTTAGACATGTAGCTAGCTAGCTAGCTAAACAATGAACCATAATCCCAATCCATAGAGTACTAGTAATACAAACTGATTGTCATAGCTAGCTAACGTTAACCAAATACGCTCAATGTTAAATAGTTAGCTAGCTATCATCAGGCTATAACTATCAGTGCAAATGGCTTGCTGATATAATATTACTACACAGATCATACATGTAATGTTAGCTAGCGAGCCAGCCATCTAACGTCAGTTAGCTAGCTAACAGTATGCTTTAACTTGGGGTCTTTTGTTTAGGCTATAACTAGGTATGCAAATTTCTTTCTGAAATAATATTGCTACACAGATCATACATTTAACGCATTTAACATTTAACAACTTTCTGACAATATTAGAAACTTTAAATATCTGAAACTGTAGTTAGACTCTGACCCGTATACATGGATGAACACTTCATGGCAGACTGCAACCACTTTCATGAAATATGACATCCTGTGTCACTTCCGTTTTGTTTGTACAGCTTGCTTGGCTCGTTGTGTCAAGTCCTTCTGGTTCATACTGACCGCAATTCCATAAGAAAATTCAGATCTTTCTCCCTCTCTGCCACAGATGCCATGGTTGCCCTTAGTTTGAAGATGTAGTCTGGAGACAGGTGTTTTAAACAGCAACCTTCTGTGTTCTCTTTTCAACTCCCTCTATATTTGCAATCAAACACCAGAACTGTATTCATCTCCATATTATACTCTGCTTCTACCAGTGTCACACCCTGTGTTTCACCTGTCTTTGTCCTTGTCTCCACCCACCTCCAAGTGTCGCCCATCTTCCCCATTATCCCCAGGGTATTTATACCTGTGCTCTCTGTTTGTCTGTTGCCAGTTGTTTTGTCCGTCAAGCCTATCAGTGTTTTCCCCCTTGCTCCTGTCTTTGTCTATAGTTCCTGTTTTCTAGTTTTCCCGGTTTTGACCATTCTGCCTGCCCTGATCCTGAGCCTGCCTGCCGTTCTCTACCTTTTGACTCTGATCTGGATTACTGACCTCTGCCTGCCCTTGACCTGTCGATTTGCCTGCCCTTGTTCTAGTAATAAGCGGAGAAGTGTGAATTCCATCTCTACCCCATCACCTTCAGGGGTTACATAATCGCTGCAGGGAGTATACAGATGGATCCCGAGAAGGTGAGAGCGGTGGGGGATTGGCCCCAGCCAATGTCCAGGATGCAGCTACAACATTTCCTGGGATTCTCCAGAGAATCTGGGGCCCAAATAACCGGATGTTTTTCCTGACGCAGTCCGCTCCTCAGTCCTGGAGTGGACCCACTCCTCCAGGCTTGCCTGCCACCTGAGCTCCCGTCGGACCCCGGCCTTTCCAACAATTCTTTGGTGGCTTACCATGATTCCTGAAGTCTTCGCATTCGTCGCCACATGCACAGTCTGTGCGCAGAACAAGACTCCTCTGCAAGCTCCGGCTGGTCTCCTTCAACCTCTGCCTGCCCCTCACTGCCCATGGTCTCACATAGCCCTGGACTTTGTCATGGGTGTCCCCCCATCTGATGGCAACCCCGCCATCCTGACAGTAGTGGATCGGTTTTCCAATCCCGCTCACCTCATTCCTGTCCCCACTTCAGGTATCCACGTAAAGCAGACTGCCAACGGACCCCGGATGCCTTGTATCATCTCAGGCAGAAGGTTTGGCTGTCCACCCAGAATCTGCCCCTCCGGATGGAGTCCCGCAAACTTTCCCCCCAGTTTATCGGCCCTTTCCCCATCTCCAAGGTCATTAGCCCCTCTGCAGTTTTTTTTCTGTTGCCCCGTACCCTCCGTATACTTCCCACTTTTCATGTGTCTAAAATCAAACCCATGTCTCACAGCCCCATGACCTGTTGTTTTACCCAAATCAGGAATCTCCAGAGTGGCACAGTGGTCTAAGGCACTGTATTGCAGTGCTAGCTGTGCCACTAGAGATTCTGGGTTTGAGTCCAGGCTCGGTCGCAGCCGGCCGCAACAGGAAGACCCATGGGGCTGCGCACAATTGGCCCAGCATCGTCCAGGTTAGGGGAGGGTTTGGCCGGCAGGGATGTCCTTGTCCCATCGTGCACTAACGACTCCTGTGGCAGGCCAGGCGCACTGCACACTGACACGGTCACCAGGTGTACAGTGTTATCTCTGACACATTTGTGCGGCTGGCTTCCGGGTTAAGTGGGAATTGTGTCAAGAAGCAGTGCTGCTTGGTTGGGTTGTGTTTCGGAGGATGCACGACTCAGCCTTCGCCTCTCCTGTGTTTGTACAGTAGTTGCAGCAGTGAGACAAATCTGTAACTACCACGAAATTAGGGAGAAAAAGGGGTAAAAAAACAAAAAACAAATAACAAATCTGGGATTTCCTCAACGTCTGATTCATTTTCAAAGTCAGAGAGAGTCAGCATGGTACGATCATCTGCCTGAAAGTAGTCCCATCACAACTTTTTTCCACTGACCTTAGTCAATTTCGTCTGATAAATTCAGGGCAGCTATGTTATTGAGAGCATTAGCAACACAATTGCAGATCTAACGTTATATCTATTGAAAGAACTGCAGTAGAAATGATTATCTACACATAATGAGCAGCTAACTTTATAGACTGAAGATGCTACATGGCAGATCAATCCGAAACTCATCTCTCGGCATGTCCAGCCCATTCAATATCTCAGCCAATCTTGGCTAGCGGGAAGGTTCCTGTTTTTTTCAGTGACTAAACCAACTATGCTCGTAATTTATTTGTATTTACAGATGGCATACACGTTTGTTATTGAGGCACATGAAAGTGAAAATGAAAGTGAGAAGGCATTTCTGCCCATAAAACACATTTTGATTAAAAAAGCTAAATAAACCTTCAAATGCCTCTGATTTGCTACTTATCCCTAGTTTCCTGAAACGAGTTACATTTGGTATTTGTAGCAGCTACTCTTCCTGGGGTCCACACAAAATATGAAACATTACAAAATACAAAACATTAATAGGCAAGAACAGCTCAAGGACAGAGCTACATCAATTCATAAACACAAACAATCTAGGTCAAATGTTGGATAAACAGTTGAAGTCGGAAGTTTACAGACACCTTAGCCAAATACATTTAAACTCAGTTTTTCACAATTCCTGACATTTAATCCTAGTAAAAATGCCTCGCCTTAGGTCAGTTAGGATCACCACTTTATTTAGAAATGTGACATTTCAGAATAATAGTAGAGAGAATTATTTATTTCAGCTTTTAATTCTTTCATCACATTCCCAGTGGGTCAGAAGTTTACATACACACAATTAGTATTTGGTAGCATTGCCTTTAAATTGATAAACTTGAGTCAAACGTTTCGGGTAGCCTTCCACAAGCCTCCCACAATAAGTTGGGTGAATTTTGGCCCATTCCTCCTGACAGAGCTGGTGTAACTGAGTCAGGTTTGTAGGCCTCCTTGCTCGCACATGCAATTTCAGTTCTGCCCACAAATTTTCTATAGGATTAAGGTCAGGGCTTTGTGATGGCCACTCCAATACCTTGACTTTGTTGTCCTTAAGCCATTTGCCACAACTTTGGAAGTATGCTTGGGGTCATTGTTCATTTGGAAGACCCATTTGCGACCAAGCTTTAATATCCTGACTGATGTCTTGAGATAATGCTTCCATACATCCACATCATTTCCCCCTCCTCATGATGCTATCTATTTTGTGAAGTGCACCAGTCCCTCCTGCAGCAAAGCACCCCGACAACATCCTGCCACCCCCCCCTGCTTCACAGTTGGGATGGTGTTCTTCGGTTTGCAAGCCTCCCCCTTTTTCCTCCAAACATAACGATGGTCATCACGGCCAAACAGTTCTATTTTTGTTTCATCAGACCAGTGTACATTTCTCCAAAAAGTACGATCTTTGTCCACATGTGCAGTTGCAAACTGTAGTCTTTATTTCTTATGGTGGTTTTGGAGCAGTGGCTTCTTCCTAGCAGAGCGGCCTTTCAGGTTATGTCGACATACAACTCGTTTTACTGTGGATTTAGATACTTTGTATCTGTTTCCTCCAGCATCTTCACAAGGTCCTTTGCTGTTGTTCTGGGATTGATTTGCACTTTTCACAACAAAGTACATTCATCTCTAGGAGACAGAATGTGTCTCCTTCCTGAGCGGTATGACGGCTGCATGGTCCCATGGTGTTTATACTTGCGTACTATTGTTTGTACAGATGAACGTGGTTCCTTCAGGCATTTAGAAATTGCTCCCAAGGATGAACGAGACTTGTGGAGATCTACAATTTTTTCTGATGTCCTGGCGGGTTTCTTTTGATTTAACCATGATTTGAAAGTATGCCTTGAAACACATCCACAGGTACACCTCCAATTGACTCAAATTATGTCAATAATTGTTGTCTCACCCTACTTGTAGAGAAATGCCAATGCCATCCACCTCTCTTTCATGTTGCGAAACGGTCTATGACTCTGTTATACAACACACGCTTCTAATTTTTGTTGTCCTAGGCTACCTGGCTAAAATGCTTGCTCGTTAGCCTAACTTCCTTTCATGACACGGGAAATGATAAGCCCGCTAGTTAACATTAGCCTACTACATCTAGATACATATTGAAATTCCATCCTATCAGGCAAGGCACAATGTATGAATTTGTGACTGGATCAGAATTGTCGTTATAATCATTGGCCAATATGGAGAATTAAGTAAAACCACAAGTCCAAATCCCTATCTCCATCCACAGCTAACCTTTCAAAGATGTTGGTTCCCAATTGGGGATCAGCCCTCCCACCGTCAGCTGGAACGGTGGCGCACGGAATGCAAAAATATTCGTAGAAATATTTAACCTCCACACATTAACAAGTCCAATAGCTCAAATGAAAGATAAACAACTTGTTTATCTAGCCAGCAAGTCAGATTTCTAAAATGATTTAAAGGCGAAAACATAGCACATATTTATGTCAAACCACCACCGAAGACACACCGAAGACACAGCTAATTTCCATAGCCAAATTGAACAAAATGTGCAATCACCAAACGCAGGATTAAAAGAAAAATAATTTCACTAACCTTTTAAAATCTTCATCAGATGACAGTAATATAACATGTTACACAGTACATTTATGTTTTTTTCAATAATATGCTATAAATATCCATAAATCTCTGTTTACAATGACGCCATGTTAAAAAAATGCTACTCAAATGTCCGGAGAATGGAATACACAACATAAACTTTGACTAAATATGCATGTTCTACATATATATAGAAAGATACACTTCTTCTAAATGCAATCGCTGTGTTACATTTATTTTTAACGTTACAGATTTCGTTCACTAGGCTATAATATGAGTCGGCGCTCAGGAATTAGCATTTTGGCTCCTCTATCTCGGAGTCCACAGAAACCCAAATTTAACACATAAATATTCCCTTACCTTTGCTGTTCTTCCATCAGAAGACCTGGAAGGGTTTATACTTACCAAAAACAGCTTTAGTTTTGAAGTCTGTGTCTTTCGGTTATCAAACACGACATATTTCAGTTGAAATGCAGCCAAAAAGTAAAGTGGGTGTGCACCAAAACGTCGAAATTCCATATTATATGTCGACTAAACTTGTCAAACTATGGTCAGAACACAGCGTTAGCATGTTATATAGCTTCACAGCAATTCTCAGGACGAACAGAAACACACGCATCGTTTAATCAATCTTGGAAGAAAGACATCACCGGAGCAGAACGAGCATGAGAGTAACCTGTTTTCTCGCGTGCCCGAAAGGTTTCGGCCCGCCAAAACTCTCGTGAGCGCGCGATTCACACAATGAGAAGCCCCATTGAAAGCGGACATCGCGCTGAAGGCATAGAAACTGTTCCCAGGACTGTAGGTGCTTGGGAAGGGTGGGGGCGATGACGTCAAAGTTGGGCCAACTTTTATGATGACAAGAGAGAGTTTGGGAGAATGAGTGCCCTGAGAGTTCTGCTTTACTTACAGACATAATTTAAACGGTTTTAGAAGCTTTAGAGTGTTTTCTATTCAATAATAATTTTTAATTGCATATATTAGCAATTTTTGACAGATTTTTCTTCTGTTTACTATGGGCACGCAATTCCTCCAAAGGGGGCAGCAATCAGCCCTATCCCCAAGGAAAGGAATTGTAGCTAGCTCGCTACCTAAAGACCGGAGGACAACAACTCAATGAGACGCAACAATATACGTTTTTTTTATATTACGTTTGGTATTCCTGCAATGTGATTGGTGTGGCCAAATCCTAACTGGCTTCCCTTGACACTTTTTTTTGGTGCGCCAGTACCATTCAACGTTGAGTTATAGTCAGTTTACATCAACGCTGGTTGGCTATTATTATTTTAAAAAATTATCAAGGAAAGCCAAATGCTCGCTGGCTTCCCTTGCATTCAATGCTACAGGCGGCAACAATATCATAGTACCAGACAGCATTGGCTAGAAGGGACTAAACATACAAAGACAGAGCTGCGCAGTTTCGCTCGCTCGGATGCTGTCTCTAGTGAGATGCATTCAGCCCCTTGCGAATTGAAGAGAGACGGAAGATGATAAATCATTTAATATGCTTTTTCCTTTTTTCAAATTTTTTAATGTATTTTTATGTCACCTTTATTTAACCAGCTAGGCCTGTTCATTACAACTTCTCATTTACAACTGCGATCTGGCCAAGATAAAGCAAAGCAGTGCCACACAAACAACACAGACTTACACATGGGATAAACAAACGTACAGTCAATAACACAACATAAAAGTCTATATACAGTGTGTGCAAATGTAGTAAGATTAGGGAGGTAAGGCAATACATAGGCCATAGTGGCGTAATAATTATAATTTAGCAATTAAACACTGGATTGAAAGATGTGCAGAAGATGAATGTGCAAGTAGAGATACTGGGGTTCAAAGGAGCAAAAAATAACAATATGGGGATGAGGTAGTTTGGGCTATTTAGAGATGGGCTGTGCACAGGTGGAGTGATTGGTAAGCTGCTCTGATAGCTGATGCTTAAAGTTAGTGCGGGAGATATAAGACTCGAGCTTCAGTGATTTTTGCAATTCGTTCCTGTCATTGGCAGCAGTGAACTGGAAGGAAAGGCGGCCAAAGAAGAAGTTGGCTTTGGGGATGACCAGTGAAATATACCTGCTGGAGCGCGTCCTATGGGTGGGTGCTGCTATGGTGACCATTGAGCTGAGACAAGGCAGGGCTTTACATAGCAATGACTTATAGACGACCTGGAGCCAGTGGGTTTAAAGACGAATATGTAGCAAGGGCCAGTCAACGATAGCATACAGGTCGCAGTGGTGGGTAGTATATGGGGCTTTGGTGACAAAATGGATGGCACTGTGACTAACTTTATCCAATTTGCTGAGTAGAGTCAGTTTTACAAGGGTACGTTTGGCAGCACGAGTGAAGGATGCTTTGCTGCGAAATAGGAAGCCAATTCTAGATTTAATTATGGATTGGAGATGGTTAATTTGAGTCTGGAATGAGAGTTTACAGTCTAACCCGACACCTTGGTATTTGTAGTTGTCCACATATTCTAAGTCAGAACCGTCCAGAGTAGTGATACCAGTGCAGGCAACGATCGGTTGAAGAGCATGCATTTAGTTTTACTTGCATTTAAGAGCGGTTGGAGGCCACGGAATGAGTGTTTTACGGCATTGAAGCTCGTCTGGAGGTTTGTTTACAGTGTCCAAAGAAGGGCCAGAAGTAAACAGAATGGTGTCATCTGCGTAGAGGTGGATCAGAGAATCACCAGCAGCAAGAGCGACATCATTGATATATACAGAGAAAATAGTTGGCCCGAGAATTGAACCCTGTGGCACCCCCATAGAGACCTCCAGAGGTCCGGACAAGCCCTCCGATTTGACACACTGAACTCAATCTGAGAAGTAGTTGGTGAACCAGGCAAGGCAGTCATTTGAGAAACCACGGCTGTTGAGTCTGCCGATAAGAATGCAGTGATTGACAGAGTCGAAAGCCTTGGCCAGGTCGATGAAGACGGCTGCACAGTATTCTCTTTTATCGATGGCGGTTATGATATCGTTTAGGACCTTGAGCGTGGCTGAGGTGCAGCCATGACCAGCTCGGAAACCAGATTGCATAGCGGAGAAGGTACGGTGGAATTTGAAATGGTCAAATCTGTTTGTTAACTCTTGTAACTCCCCATCCCGGATCCGGGAGAAGTAGCATAACGCAACGGACAAAACATCTTACTAGAAAAGATTCATATTCATGAAATCACAAGTGAAATACATTCAAACACAGCTTTGCCTTTTGTTAATCACCAGGTCATCTCAGATTTTGAAAATATGCTTTACAGCCAAAGCAAGACAAGCATTTGTGTAAGTTTATCGATAGCCTACCATAGCATTATGCCTAGCTAGCAGCAGGCAATCTGGTCACAAAAATCTGAAAAGCAATCAAATTAAATCGTTTACCTTTGATGAGCTTCGGATGTTTTCACTCACGAGACTCCCAGTTAGATAGAAAATGTTCCTTTTTTCCAGGAAAAATATTTTTGTAGTTCTTCATGTTTGGCTGAGAAAACGACCGGAAATTGCAGTCTAGACAACGCCGAAAAATATTCAAAATGAGCTCCATAATATCGACAGAAACATGGCAAACGTTGTTTATAATCAATCCTCAAGGTGTTTTTCAAATGTCTATTTTTTATTATTTATTCTATAATATATCAACAGGACAGAGCTTTTTTCAGTAAGACCGGGTGGAAAAATGGCTACCTCTGTCTTTTGCGCGAGAAATACACAAAGAGCCATCAGGTGGACACTGACGCAATGTTGTCGCTCAGGCTCATTTCTCAAAATAAAAGCCTGAAACTATGTCTTGTGATACTAGACACATTAAGGAAGCCATAGAAAAAGGAATCTCATTGATATCCCATTCACTGCTCAATAGGGAAGCATAGGAAGGGACTCTTATTTAGAAACCGCTGCGTTCCTGATTGGATTTTTCTCATTCTTTTTAGATTCAACAAGTTAACTTGGCTTTCGAAGACTTTAAAAAGGCAGGGTAGGATAGTTATAGGTCTGTAACAGTTTTTGGTGTAGAGTGTCTCCCCCTTTGAAGAGGGGGATGACCGCGCCAGCTTTCCAATCTTTAGGGATCTCAGACGATACAAAAGTGAGGTTGAACAGGCTAGTAATATGGGTTGCAACAATTGCGGTGGATAATTTTAGAAATCGGGCCCAGATTGTCTAGCCCAGCTTATTTGAAAGGGTCCAGATTTTGCAGCTCTTTCAGAACATAAGCTAACTGGATTTGCGTGAAGGAGAAATGGGGGAGGCTTGGGCAAGGTGAAATGTATTTTTCTGCGGTGTATGTAAACTTCCAACTACAACTGTAAATAATATATTTGTTGACATAGTGGTAGCAATACATGGTTATAAGATCTACAGAAAGAACAGAAATGCCAAAAGTTGGAGGTGTAGCTGTTTATATTCAGAATCAAATTCCTGGAAAGCTTAGAGAGGATCTCATGTTAAATACAGTTTATGTAATATGGCTACTGGTTCATCTGCCTCACCTAAAGCCCATTCTGGTGGGAATCTGCTTTAGACCACCAAGTGCTAACAGTCAGTATCTGGATATCGTGTGAAATGCTTGATAATGTATGTGATATCAACAGAGGTGTATTTTATGGGTGATTTTAATATTGACTGGCTTTCATAAGGCTGCCCACTCAAGAGAAAGCTTCAAACTGTAACTAGTGCCTGCAACCTGGTTCAGGTTATCAGTCAACCTTCCAGGGTAGTTACAAACAGCACAGGAATAAAATCATCAACTTGTATTTATCATGTCTTTAATAATGCTGCAGGAATTAGCTTGAAATCAGTGTCCAAATCCATCGGATATAGTGATCAAAATATACAGTGGGGCAAAAAAGTATTTAGTCAGCCACCAATTGTGCAAGTTCTCCCACTTAAAAAGATGAGAGGCCTGTAATTTTCATCATAGGTACACTTCAACTATGACAGACAAAATTAGGAAAAGAAATCCAGAAAACCACATTGTAGGATTTTTTATGAATTTATTTGCAAATTATGGTGCAAATTATGGTGGAAAATAAGTATTACAGAAAAACAGAAAAACACTTAA
Organism: Oncorhynchus kisutch; assembly: GCF_002021735.2. NCBI lineage: Eukaryota > Metazoa > Chordata > Actinopteri > Salmoniformes > Salmonidae > Oncorhynchus > Oncorhynchus kisutch. The sequence continues at coordinate 20,213,260 of NC_034186.2, read as the reverse complement.
GAGGTTTTTAACAGCACAATCAACAAGGCAGGTCCTACAAGCCCTACCCGGGCTCGAACCAGGGACCCTCTGCATATAGACAACTGACACCCACAAAGCATCGTTTCCCATCGTGCCACAAAAGCTGCGGCCCTTGCAGAGCAAGGGGAACCACTACTTCAAGGTCTCAGAGCGAGTGACGTCACCGATTGAAACGCTATCAGCACGCACCACCGTTAACTAGCTAGCCATTTCACATCGGTTACACTCACCCCCCTTTTGACCTCCTCCTTTTCCACAGCAACCAGTGATCCGGGTCAACAGCATCAATGTAACAGTTTAACTTTCGTCCATCCCCTCACCACGGGCTAGGGACCCTCTGCACACATCAACAACTGCCTCCCACAAAGGATCGTTACCCATCGCTCCACAAATGCCGCGGCCCTTGCAGAGCAAGGGGAACCACCACGTCACAGATTGAGACACTATTAGCGCAAACCACCGCTAACTAGCTAGCCATTTCACATCGGTTACACCACAAAGAGGGACTTAGGAAAATTGCAATTGGTTCATAACAGAGCAGCGCGGCAGGCCCTCAGATGTACACAGAGAGCTAACATTAATAATATGCATGTCAATCTCTCCTGGCTCAAAGCGGAAGAGACTTCATCACTTCTTGTATTTGTGAGAGGTATTGACATGTTGAATGCACCGATCACACACCTCAGACACCTATGCATACCCCACTAAGTCACTGCATTGAACTGCTAGAGGCGTCACTACAGACCCTGGTTCGTTCCCAGGCTGTGTCACAACCTGCCGTGACCGGGAGTCCCATAGGGCCGCGCACAATTGGCCCAGCGTCCTCCAGGTTAAGGGAGGGTTTGGCCGGGGGGTTAGGCCGTCATTATAAATAAGAATTTGTTCTTAACTGATTTGCCTAGTTAAATAAAGGTTAAATAAAATAAATAAATACTATACTCTGCTGTATAACAGTCTATTGTACTGTACTGTACTCTATGGTATAGCACTCTACTGTATACCCCTGCACTCTAATGTTGGACTAGTGACCGGAAGGTTGCAAGTTCAAATCCCCGAGCTGACAAGGTACAAATCTGTCGTTCTGCCCCTGAACAGGCAGTTAACCCACTGTTCCTAGGCCGTCATTGAAAATAAGAATTTGTTCTTGACTTGCCTAGTTAAACAAAAGTAAAATAAAAAATAAAAAATGTACTGTACTGTACTCTGCCTTATAGCACTCTACTGTACTGTACGCTGCTGTATAGCACTCTACTGTACTGTACGCTGCTGTATAGCACTCTACTGTACTGTACGCTGCTGTATAGCACTCTACTGTACTGTACACTGCTGTATAGCACTCTACTGTACTGTACACTGCTGTATAGCACTCTACTGTACTGTACGCTGCTGTATAGCACTCTACTGTACTGTACGCTGCTGTATAGCACTATACTGTACTGTACTCTGCTGTATAGCACTCTACTGTACTGTACGCTGCTGTATAGCACTCTACTGTACTGTACGCTACTGTACTCTACTGTACTGTACGCTGCCTTATAGCACTCTACTGTACTGTACGCTGCTGTATAGCACTCTACTGTACTGTACACTGCTGTATAGCACTCTACTGTACTGTACTCTGCCTTATAGCACTCTACTGTACTGTACGCTGCTGTATAGCACTCTACTGTACTGTACGCTGCTGTATAGCACTCTACTGTACTGTACACTGCTGTATAGCACTCTACTGTACTGTACTCTGCCTTATAGCACTCTACTGTACTGTACGCTGCTGTATAACACTCTACTGTACTGTACGCTGCTGTATAACACTCTACTGTACTGTACGCTGCTGTATAGCACTCTACTGTACTGTACGCTGCTGTATAGCACTCTACTGTACTGTACTCTGCCTTATAGCACTCTACTGTACTGTACGCTACTGTACTCTACTGTACTCTGCCTTATAGCACTCTACTGTACTGTACTGTATGCTGCTGTACTCTACTGTACTGTATGCTGCTGTACTCTACTGTACTGTACGCTGCTGTATAGCACTCTACTGTACTGTACGCTGCTGTATAGCACTCTACTGTACTGTACGCTGCTGTATAGCACTCTACTGTACTGTACGCTGCTGTATAGCACTCTACTGTACTGTACGCTGCTGTATAGCACTCTACTGTACTGTACGCTGCTGTATAACACTCTACTGTACTGTTCGCTGCTGTATAGCACTCTACTGTACTGTTCTCTGCTGTATAGCACTCTACTGTACTGTACGCTGCTGTATAACACTCTACTGTACTGTTCTCTGCTGTATAGCACTCTACTGTACTGTACGCTGCTGTATAGCACTCTACTGTACTGTACGCTGCTGTATAGCACTCTACTGTACTGTACGCTGCTGTATAGCACTCTACTGTACTGTACGCTGCTGTATAGCACTCTACTGTACTGTACGCTGCTGTATAGCACTCTACTGTACTGTACTCTGCCTTATAGCACTCTACTGTACTGTACGCTACTGTACTCTACTGTACTCTGCCTTATAGCACTCTACTGTACTGTACTCTGCCTTATAGCACTCTACTGTACTGTACGCTACTGTACTCTACTGTACTGTACTCTGCCTTATAGCACTCTACTGTACTGTACGCTGCTGTATAGCACTCTACTGTACTGTACTCTGCTGTATAGCACTCTACTGTACTGTACACTGCTGTATAGCACTCTACTGTACTGTACGCTACTGTACTCTACTGTACTGTACTCTGCCTTATAGCACTCTACTGTACTGTACGCTGCTGTATAGCACTCTACTGTACTGTATGCTGCTGTACTCTACTGTACTGTTCTCTGCTGTATAGCACTCTACTGTACTGTACGCTGCTGTACTCTACTGTACTGTACGCTGCTGTACTCTACTGTACTGTTCTCTGCTGTATAGCACTCTACTGTACTGTACGCTGCTGTACTCTACTGTACTGTTCTCTGCTGTATAGCACTCTACTGTACTGTACGCTGCTGTACTCTACTGTACTGTTCTCTGCAGTATAGCACTCTACTGTACTGTTCTCTGCTGTATAACACTTTACTGCACGCTACTGTACTCTACTGTACTGTACTCTGCCTTATAGCACTCTACTGTACTGTACGCTGCTGTATAGCACTCTACTGTACTGTACACTGCTGTATAGCACTCTACTGTACTGTACACTGCTGTATAGCACTCTACTGTACTGTACGCTACTGTACTCTATTGTACTGTACTCTGCCTTATAGCACTCTACTGTACTGTACGCTGCTGTATAGCACTCTACTGTACTGTACGCTACTGTACTCTACTGTACTGTACTCTGCCTTATAGCACTCTACTGTACTGTACGCTGCTGTATAGCACTCTACTGTACTGTACACTGCTGTATAGCACTCTACTGTACTGTACGCTGCTGTATAACACTCTACTGTACTGTACGCTGCTGTATAGCACTCTACTGTACTGTACGCTACTGTATAACACTCTACTGTACTGTACGCTGCTGTATAGCACTCTACTGTACTGTACGCTGCTGTATAGCACTCTACTGTACTGTACGCTGCTGTATAGCACTCTACTGTACTGTACGCTGCTGTATAGCACTCTACTGTACTGTACGCTGCTGTATAGCACTCTACTGTACTGTACGCTACTGTACTCTACTGTACTGTACTCTGCCTTATAGCACTCTACTGTACTGTACGCTGCTGTATGGCACTCTACTGTACTGTACACTGCTGTATAGCGCTCTACTGTACTGTACTCTGCCTTATAGCACTCTACTGTACTGTACGCTACTGTACTCTACTGTACTGTACTCTGCCTTATAGGACTCTACTGTACTGTACGCTGCTGTATAGCACTCTACTGTACTGTACGCTGCTGTACTCTACTGTACTGTTCGCTGCTGTATAGCACTCTACTGTACTGTACGCTGCTGTATAGCACTCTACTGTACTGTACGCTACTGTACTCTACTGTACTGTTCTCTGCTGTATAACACTCTACTGTACTGTTCTCTGCTGTATAGCACTCTACTGTACTGTACGCTGCTGTATAACACTCTACTGTACTGTACGCTGCTGTATAGCACTCTACTGTACTGTACGCTACTGTACTCTACTGTACTGTTCTCTGCTGTATAACACTCTACTGTACTGTACGCTGCTGTATAACACTCTACTGTACTGTACGCTGCTTTATAACACTCTACTGTACTGTACGCTACTGTACTCTACTGTACTGTACTCTGCCTTATAGCACTCTACTGTACTGTACGCTGCTGTATAGCACTCTACTGTACTGTACACTGCTGTACTCTACTGTACTGTACTCTGCCTTATAGCACTCTACTGTACTGTACGCTGCTGTACTCTACTGTACTGTACTCTGCCTTATAGCACTCGACTGTACTGTACGCTGCTGTATAGCACTCTACTGTACTGTACACTGCTGTATAGCACTCTACTGTACTGTACACTGCTGTATAGCACTCTACTGTACTGTACGCTACTGTACTCTACTGTACTGTACTCTGCCTTATAGGACGCTACTGTACTGTACGCTGCTGTATAGCACTCTACTGTACTGTACGCTGCTGTACTCTACTGTACTGTTCTCTGCTGTATAGCACTCTACTGTACTGTTCTCTGCTGTATAGCACTCTACTGTACTGTACGCTGCTGTATAACACTCTACTGTACTGTACGCTGCTGTATAGCACTCTACTGTACTGTTCTCTGCTGTATAGCACTCTACTGTACTGTACGCTGCTGTATAACACTCTACTGTACTGTTCTCTGCTGTATAGCACTCTACTGTACTGTACGCTGCTGTATAGCACTCTACTGTACTGTACGCTGCTGTATAGCACTCTACTGTACTGTACGCTGCTGTACTCTACTGTACTGTTCTCTGCTGTATAGCACTCTACTGTACTGTACACTGCTGTACTCTACTGTACTGTACTCTGCCTTATAGCACTCTACTGTACTGTACACTGCTGTACTCTACTGTACTGTACTCTGCCTTATAGCACTCTACTGTACTGTACACTGCTGTACTCTACTGTACTGTACTCTGCCTTATAGCACTCTACTGTACTGTACGCTGCTGTACTCTACTGTACTGTACTCTGCCTTATAGCACTCGACTGTACTGTACGCTGCTGTATAGCACTCTACTGTACTGTACACTGCTGTATAGCACTCTACTGTACTGTACGCTACTGTACTCTACTGTACTGTACTCTGCCTTATAGGACTCTACCGTACTGTACGCTGCTGTATAGCACTCTACTGTACTGTACACTGCTGTACTCTACTGTACTGTACGCTGCTGTATAGCACTCTACTGTACTGTACGCTACTGTACTCTACTGTACTGTTCTCTGCTGTATAACACTCTACTGTACTGTTCTCTGCTGTATAGCACTCTACTGTACTGTACGCTGCTGTATAGCACTCTACTGTACTGTACGCTGCTGTATAACACTCTACTGTACTGTACTCTGCCTTATAGCACTCTACTGTACTGTACGCTGCTGTATAGCACTCTACTGTACTGTACTCTGCCTTATAGCACTCTACTGTACTGTACGCTGCTGTATAGCACTCTACTGTACTGTACTCTGCCTTATAGCACTCTACTGTACTGTACGCTGCTGTATAGCACTCTACTGTACTGTACTCTGCCTTATAGCACTCTACTGTACTGTACGCTGCTGTATAACACTCTACTGTACTGTACGCTACTGTACTCTACTGTACTGTTCTCTGCTGTATAGCACTCTACTGTACTGTTCTCTGCTGTATAGCACTCTACTGTACTGTACGCTGCTGTATAACACTCTACTGTACTGTACGCTGCTGTATAACACTCTACTGTACTGTACGCTACTGTACTCTACTGTACTGTACTCTGCCTTATAGGACGCTACTGTACTGTACGCTGCTGTATAGCACTCTACTGTACTGCACGCTGCTGTACTCTACTGTACTGTACTCTGCCTTATAGCACTCGACTGTACTGTACGCTGCTGTATAGCACTCTACTGTACTGTACACTGCTGTATAGCACTCTACTGTACTGTACACTGCTGTATAGCACTCTACTGTACTGTACGCTACTGTACTCTACTGTACTGTACTCTGCCTTATAGGACGCTACTGTACTGTACGCTGCTGTATAGCACTCTACTGTACTGTACGCTGCTGTACTCTACTGTACTGATCTCTGCTGTATAGCACTCTACTGTACTGTTCTCTGCTGTATAGCACTCTACTGTACTGTACGCTGCTGTATAACACTCTACTGTACTGTACCCTGCTGTATAGCACTCTACTGTACTGTTCTCTGCTGTATAGCACTCTACTGTACTGTACGCTGCTGTACTCTACTGTACTGTTCTCTGCTGTATAGCACTCTACTGTACTGTACGCTGCTGTACTCTACTGTACTGTACTCTGCCTTATAGGACTCTACTGTACTGTACTCTGCCTTATAGGACTCTACTGTACTGTACGCTGCTGTATAGCACTCTACTGTACTGTATGCTGCTGTACTCTACTGTACTGTTCTCTGCTGTATAGCACTCTACTGTACTGTTCTCTGCTGTATAGCACTCTACTGTACTGTACGCTGCTGTATAACACTCTACTGTACTGTACGCTGCTGTATAGCACTCTACTGTACTGTACGCTACTGTACTCTACTGTACTGTTCTCTGCTGTATAACACTCTACTGTACTGTTCTCTGCTGTATAGCACTCTACTGTACTGTACTGTTCTCTGCTGTATAGCACTCTACTGTACTGTACTGTACTGTACGCTGCTGTATAGCACTCTACTGTACTGTACTGTACGCTGCTGTATAGCACTCTACTGTACTGTTCTCTGCTGTATAACACTCTACTGTACTGTTATATGCTGTATAACACTCTACTGTACTGTTATATGCTGTATAGCACTCTACTGTACTGTACGCTACTGTATAGCACTCTACTGTACTGTACGCTACTGTATAGCACTCTACTGTACTGTTCTCTGCTGTATAGCACTCTACTGTACTGTACGCTACTGTATAGCACTCTACTGTATACTACTGCACTCTACTGTACTGTTCTCTGCTGCATAGCACTCTGCTGTAGGGTACTGTACTGAGTGAGACATAATAAAGGACAGGACAGAGGTAATTAACAGGGGGACCCCCAACTCAAACCTAATCTCCCATCTTAAGGGGTTTAAACAGAATACGTAAACGGAGCCGAACAAGCATGGTGCAGTGTCGCAATGTCGTTTTCAACACAACAAGGACAGCTCCTTGTAGTTCGCCCTGACAGTCGACGTACTCCCATGCCACATAAAAATTGTAGCATGCCGTATCACCCCTTTTGTAGAAATATAATATCAATGACTGTTCAAACAATAAGCCAAACAACATTGTAGCCTTATAAGAATCCCCCTGAAATGTATTTTGTTTAGAAGTAATAACTAGTAATTCCAATCTACTTATACAGTGCCTTGCGAAAGTATTCGGCCCCCTTGAACTTTGCGACCTTTTGCCACATTTCAGGCTTCAAACATAAAGATACATAAAACTGTATTTTTTTGTGAAGAATCAACAACAAGTGGGACACAATCATGAAGTGGAACGACATTTATTGGATATTTCAAACTTTTTTAACAAATCAAAAACTGAAAAATTGGGCGTGCAAAATTATTCAGCCCCCTTAAGTTAATACTTTGTAGCGCCACCTTTTGCTGCGATTACAGCTGTAAGTCGCTTGGGGTATGTCTCTATCAGTTTTGCACATCGAGAGACTGAAATTCTTTCCCATTCCTCCTTGCAAAACAGCTCGAGCTCAGTGAGGTTGGATGGAGAGCATTTGTGAACAGCAGTTTTCAGTTCTTTCCACAGATTCTCGATTGGATTCAGGTCTGGATTTTGACTTGGCCATTCTAACACCTGGATATGTTTATTTTTGAACCATTCCATTGTAGATTTTGCTTTATGTTTTGGATCATTGTCTTGTTGGAAGACAAATCTCCGTCCCAGTCTCAGGTCTTTTGCAGACTCCATCAGGTTTTCTTCCAGAATGGTCCTGTATTTGGCTCCATCCATCTTCCCATCAATTTTAACCATCTTCCCTGTCCCTGCTGAAGAAAAGCATGCCCAAACCATGATGCTGCCACCACCATGTTTGACAGTGGGGATGGTGTGTTCAGGGTGATGGGCTGTGTTGCTTTTACGCCAAACATAATGTTTTGCATTGTTGCCAAAAAGTTCAATTTTGGTTTCATCTGACCAGAGCACCTTCTTCCACATGTTTGGTGTGTCTCCCAGGTGGCTTGTGGCAAACTTTAAACGACACTTTTTATGGATATCTTTAAGAAATGGCTTTCTTCTTGCCACTCTTCCATAAAGGCCAGATTTGTGCAATATACGACTGATTGTTGTTCTATGGACAGAGTCTCCCACCTCAGCTGTAGATCTCTGCAGTTCATCCAGAGTGATCATGGGCCTCTTGGCTGCATCTCTGATCAGTCTTCTCCTTGTATGAGCTGAAAGTTTAGAGGGACGGCCAGGTCTTGGTAGATTTGCAGTGGTCTGATACTCCTTCCATTTCAATATTATTGCTTGCACAGTGCTCCTTGGGATGTTTAAAGATTGGGAAATCTTTTTGTATCCAAATCCGGCTTTAAACTTCTTCACAACAGTATCTCGGACCTGCCTGGTGTGTTCCTTGTTCTTCATGATGCTCTCTGCGCTTTTAACGGACCTCTGAGACTATCACAGTGCAGGTGCATTTATACGGAGACTTGATTACACACAGGCGGATTGTATTTATCATCATTAGTCATTTAGGTCAACATTGGATCATTCAGAGATCCTCACTGAACGTCTGGAGAGAGTTTGCTGCACTGAAGGTAAAGGGGCTGAATAATTTTGCACGCCCAATTTTTCAGTTTTTGATTTGTTAAAAAAGTTTGAAATATCCAATAAATGTCGTTCCACTTCATGATTGTGTCCCACTTGTTGTTGATTCTTCACAAAAAAATAAAGTTTTATATCTTTATGTTTGAAGCCTGAAATGTGGCAAAAGGTCGCAAAGTTCAAGGGGGCCGAATACTTTCGCAAGGCACTGTATAAAGAAGCTGTGAGACGTGCTTTTTCTCCACAACCAAAACATGACTTTTTGGGGGGGAGCTGATTTGCGAGTGAATACATTAAAGCTGCATATCAAACTGGGATAACTTTGTAGGTTACACTGGCATGTATAATAATATTTGCTAGGGAATATTATTGACTAAATAAATGAGATGATTTCACATGGCAATGTTGGAAGCTTATCAACTTCAAAATCACTTCAACGTTGAGATTGCTATCTTGGTTGAGATTTGCATTAAAAAAGCATCCTATTTTGCATTATTAACTAAACATAATCTCAGTGACATATCAAACAATAAACCAATCAACATTGGGGCCTTAAGGAATCCCCAAAAGATGCATTTAGTGTAGAACTGATAATATTGTTCTAGGCTAAAACATACATTCTGACATTCTATTGTTTAGCTTACATAGGAGCAAATACATCATAGCATCATATGGAATTAGGATAATGTTGTAGGTTACACTGGCAAGTATACGAATATTTGCCAGGGCACATGATATGATTATGAATTTGATTATTTCACATGGAGATGTTGGAAACTAAAAGGATAGCTAGATTGCATTGTTTAGCCAACTTGCTAGCAAGGGAAGACAACAAGACTAGAGACACAACAAATGAGAAAACAACAAGAAAACCTAAGAATTTGACCAAAAATGTATTTTGTTTAGAAGCAATAACTATTCATTGCAGGGTTTTGGGAAATGTTAGATCCTGCTGTAGCCAACTAACGTTGGCTAGCCATATGCTTTTTTCTCCACCACCAGAACATAATGTTCTATTCTTAGATGATATCAGAATGAATACACAATCAGCAAATCAAACTGGGATAATGTTTTAGGTTACACCAGCATGTATAGGAAAATTTGCCGGGCATATTTTTAAAATTATAAATCTGATTATTTCACATGGAGATGTGGGAATCTAAAAAGGCTAGCTAGCTTTCTATGTTTTTAGCCAGGAAGGCGACTCTTTCTTGTTTTCACAAAATGAAAAGACAAAAAGAAAATACTTTCCTATGCTATCGCCTCCTTGTGAATGGGAGTGGGACCGGTGAGGATATCATGCTACTAAAAGGTGTCCGCTACTCCAAACATCCCACTCTACCCACATGCAAGCACGCAGATCAGTGGAGTAGAGCTTGTTGTAGTAACCTTAACCTTCACTCACTGTCTCTCCTCCTGTTCCCAGTAAGAGCTTTCTTCAACTTGATGAGATAAAACCTATCAATATGAATCTCATCATCGGTCTCGCTGACGCCACCTCACTGACAGGCATCAGGGAAATTATTTATCACTTAAGTGCATGAAGGCATCTTTACACACAGTGATTCAGCTTGATGTGTTTGCCCTCTGAGCCGCAGCTAACATCTTTAATTTTCTCAAGCTGTCGCATCCATTACAGCGTGGAAATAGAATCAGGAAGCGGCAGACACCGTTGATTGCGTCCCAAAAGGCATCCTATTCACTATGTAGTGCTTTACTTGTCACCAGGGCCCATAGGGCTCTGGTGAAAAGTAGTGCACTATATCGGAATAGTATGCCATTTGGAATGCACAGGATGCCTATTGTTGGACTCACTGCCACCTGCACTGTGCATTCCTTGAGAGAAGAGATGGGAGAGAAGAGTGAGAGGCATTTAACACAGAAATGATCTTAGAATAGAATCACTGTGACAGTGTTTTTTGGGTCTGATGGAGCAGGATGTCAGATGTGTGTGTGTGTGTGTGTATGTGCGCGCGTGTGGCATGTGTTGACACCAACATTCACCCACATACAGATGGGTGTCATTCACCCTTGCAGATAATAGGTGTTTACATAGATGGTGTTTACAGTAGAAAGCACAATATGGATACACTGTAGCTCTCCCACTCAATGTTAGTGTTTACCTTAACCACCACCTACCTCCTCACTATCTATCTATCTCAGTGACAGTGTGAATGTGATTAATGACACTGCTCTAACTATCACTTTCTCTTGCATACTTAACTCCTCCCATCTCTTTTTCTCCTCTGCCGTCCCTTCTTCCTCCCACCCATTCCCACTCACCCCCTCGCTCTCTCTCTGTCCCTGCCCACACTATCTGTCTCTCTCCTTCTTTCCCTCCCCTGCTCTCTCTCTCACCCCCTCGCTCTCTCTCTGTCCCTGCCCACACTATCTGTCTCTCTCCTTCTTTCCCTCCCCTGCTCTCTCTCTCACCCCCTCGTTCTCTCGCTGTCCCTGCCCACACTATCTGTCTCTCTCCTTCTTTCCCTCCCCTGCTCTCTCACCCCCTCGCTCTCTCTCTGTCCCTGCCCACACTATCTGTCTCTCTCCTTCTTTCCCTCCCCTGCTCTCTCTCTCTCTCTCTCTCTCTCCTCCTCCTCTCTCTCTCTCTCTCTCTCCTCCTCCTCTCTCAAGTCAATTCAATTTCAATTTAAGGGCTTTATTGGCATGGGAAACATATGTTAACATAGCCAAAGCAAGTGAAGTAGATAATAAACAAAAGTGAAATAAACAACAAAAATTAACAGTAAACATTACACTCACAGAAGTTCCAAAAGAATAAAAACAATTCAAATGTCATATCATGTTATCTATATACAGTGTTGTAACGATTGCCTAATAGTTAAAGTACAAAAGGGAAAATATTAACATAAATATGGGTTGTATTTACAATGGTGTTTGTTCTTGACTTGTTGTCCTTTTCTTGTGGAAACAGGTCACAAATATTGCTGCTGTGATGGCAAACTGTGGTTTTTCACCCAGTAGATATGGGAGTTTACCAAAATTGGGTTTGTTTTCGAATTCTTTGTGGATCTGTGTAATCTGAGGAAAATATGTGTTCTAATATGGTCATAGATTTGGCAGGAGGTTAGGAAGTGCAGCTCAGTTTCCACCTCATTTTGTGGGCAGTGTGCACATAGCCTGTCTTCTCTTGAGAGCCAGGTCTGCCTACGGCAGCCTTTCTCAATAGCAAGGCTGTGCTCACTGAATCTGTACATAGTCAAAGCATTCTTTAAGTTTGGGTCAGTCACAATGGTCAGGCATTCTGCCACTGTGTGCTCTCTGCTGAGGGCCAAATATAATTATAGTTTGCTCTGTTTTTTTGTTAATTCTTTCCAATGTGTCAGGTAATTATCTTTCTGTTTTCTCATGATTTGGTTGTGTCTAACTGTGTTGTTGTCCTGGGGCTCTGTGGGATCTGTTTGTGTTTGTTTTTGTGAACAGAGCCCCCATACCAGCTGGCAGAGGAGACTTTTTAGGTGGTTGTAGAACTGAATTGGTGTTTTCTGGATTTTTATAATTAGCAGGAATCCTCCTAATTCTGCTCTGCAGAATTTTTTCATTTTCCATTGGTTTTGTCTTGTCTTCCCACACACCTGTTTTCAATCCCATTCATTACCTGTTGTGTATTTAACCCTCTGTTTCCCCTCATGTCTTTGTCAGAGATTGTTTTATTGTCAGTGTAGTGTGATTGTTGTATAGGTGCGCGTCGGGTCCTCGTACCCGTGTTTATGTACGTTTAGTGTTATGGAGCATACTCCGTGGACTTTATTAAAAGACTCCATGTTACACTCCATTTGACTCTCCTGCGCCTGACTTCCCTGCCACCTATTACACCTATGCATGACAAGTATGCTACAATTATCCCAGAAGTGGTTAGATTCTATGGATTCTTCACTTACATTGAGCTGATTTCTGACATGTTGTTCTTGATTTTTTTCTTAGTGGATTTCCGTACTGTTTTAGTATTTCACCATAGTAAAATGTTGGCTCAGGTTTTCTGGGTCTTTGTGTTTTTGGTTGGATAGGTTCCTCAATTATTTTCTTAGGTTTTTGCATTCTTCTTCAAACCATGTGTCATTGTTGTTCATTTTCTTAGGATGTCTGGTTGATATTTATGGATTTGATAGGGAAGTTGAGAGGTCAAATATAATATTTAGGCTTTCTACTGCCAAGTTTACACCTTCGCTATTGTAGTGAAACATTTTGTCCAGGGAGTTGTCTAAAAGGGATTGAATGTGTTGTTGGCTAATTGTTTTCTGGTAGGTTTCTACACTACTTTCCTTCCGTCTAAAGCATTTCTTAATAGTATGCAGTTTGTTCAGCTTTGATGTCTCATGATTGAGTATTGCTCTGTTCAATTCGGCTGGTATTTTACTGTAATCTGATAGGGGTGTCAGTAGGCCCTATCAGATCCCTCCCTCTCTCTCCTCCTCCCCACCCTTTATCGGTCTCTCTCATTCTTTCCCTCCCCCTCTCACTCTCTCTTTATCTCTAATTCTCTCTCCCTCCCCACACTTTATCTGTCTCTCTCCTCCTTCACTCCCTATCTCTCTCTTTCTGGCTTCTCTGTCATAGAGCCTCACTGTCTGCCTGTGTTATCTCTAGCTTCAGCAGGCTGGCTGGGCTGCTATGGTACTGGAGGTGGGCTGGGCTGCAATGGTTCTGCAGGTGGGCTGGGCTGCAATGGTTCTGCAGGCTGGCTGGGCTGCTATGGTTCAGCCAGCTGGCTGGGCTGCTATGGTTCTGCAGGCTGGCTGAGCTACTATGGTTCTGCAGTCTGGATGGGCTGCTATGGTTCAGCAGACTGGCTGGGCTGCTATGGTTCAGCCAGCTGGCTGGGCTGCTATGGTTCTGCAGGCTGGCTGAGCTACTATGGTTCTGCAGTCTGGCTGGGCTGCTATGGTTCAGCAGACTGGCTGGGCTGCTATGGTTCAGCAGGCTGTCTGGTGTTCTGAAGAGGGTCTACGAGGAGGACATGTGCAATGGGGGGTGATTAGGTCGCAGTTGTAAATGAGAACTTGTTCTCAACTAGCCTACCTGGTTAAATAAAGGTTAAATAAAATAAAAAATAAAAATAACATCTTAACACAAGAACCAGGGTCACCTTTCCTGTCTTTGAGGGGTTACCAGAGCAGGAATGCCGGCTCCATGATATGGTGGGGCCATAAAGGCCACAACGGACAATAGCTCATCTGTCTACCCCCTTTCTTTACGAACCTCAGCAGCTCAGAGATAGGAGATAGACGCCTTGTGATCTGCCTGGGTTACTACACAGGGACGGTGGGTGGGGGTGGGGGTGGGGGGGGGGTGTTAAACATGTATTAAATGTATTAAACTGAAAAACTCATGACATGTTGAATATTAAACTAAATGTGATATATCTGATCTGTTCTGATCCTAAACTAAGTGTAATGTGGCTTTGGCTAAAACATGTGTAAAGGAAAGGAACCATGGTCATGTTGGGGAGATAGTTGTTCTTGGACAAAACACAATTTTAACATTCAATGAACATTTATAAGGAAATATCAAGTTTATCACACATGAACATTAAATGTGATGAGTTCTTAGGACCAATGGGGCATTCCCGTGTCACACTGTCTAGCTATTAGAGCCCGCCTTCTGTGAGTCTCCTTATAAATTATAGGACTTACTAAACAGGCAGAAGATCAAGTTCCGCAAGGCGAGGCCACGCCCGTTGGGCAAATGATCCCATCTTCTTGGAAACCAAACCACCGATCGAAGAAGCCTTATCCTATATACACTACCATTCAAAAGTTTGGGGTCACTTAGAAATGTCCTTGTTTTTGATCAGAAATACAGTGTAGACATTGTTAATGTTGTAAATGACTATTGAAGCTGGAAATTGATGATTTTATAGTGAAATATCTACATAGGCATATGGAGGCCCATTATCAGCAACCATCACTCGTGTGTTCCAATGGCACATTGTGTTAGCTAATCCAAGTTTATCAGTATAAAAGTCTAATTGATCATTAGAAAAGCCTTTTGTAATTATGTTAGCACAGCTGAAACCTGCTGTACTGATTAGAACTGCTCCCTTCACAGAAGAGCGCAAACTGGCTCTAACCAGAATAGAAAGAAGAGTGGGAGGCCCTGGTACACAACTGAGCAAGAGGACAAGTACATTAGTGTCTAATTTGAGTTCCTCTATCCAGTGTCTGTCCAGTGTTCTTTTGCCCATCTTAATCTTTTCTTTTTATTGGCCAGTCTGAGATATGGCTTATTGTTTAAACTCTGCCTAGAAGGCCAGCATCCCGGAGACACCTCTTCACTGTTGACGTTGAGACTGGTGTTTTGCGGGTACTATTTAATGAAGCTGCCAGTTGAGGACTTCTGAGGCGTCTGTTTCTCAAACTTGCCATCTTGCTCAGTTGTGCACCAGGGCCTCCCACTCCTCTTTCTTTTCTGGTTAGAGACAGTTTGCACTGTTCTGTGAAGGGAGTAGTACACAGCGTTGTACGAGATCTTCAGACTGAGACCACCATCCTCCAACCACCCATCCCATCACGACGGAATACCCACTGAGGCAACATCGACACACAAGTCATTTTCCTGTTACATTGTTCCTATTCTGTGAAAGTGGTGTTGTGTGTGTGCAACGTGATCATTTACTGTGCACATTGAGGTCTAGCCGAGCCTAGGCACATGAGAGAGTGAGTGCTCTGTCTTCCATAGAGCTCGTTCATTAAAACAGATAAAAAAACATCATTAGCATACTGTCATTTCTGTAAGCATGCATGTGTATGTGCTACACAGCAAAGCCCATTCTTTGTTTTGACTTGGTTATGTAGGCTTTGTGTGTTTGTTGGCCTATCACGGCACTGACAATAAATGTAAATTAAGTGGGTCCCAGTCTCACATTGGTGGTGTCCCAAATGGCACCCTATTCCATATATAGTGCACTACTTTTGACCAGGTCATATACGGCTCTGGTCAAAACTAGTGGACTATTTAGGGAATAGGGTGCCATTTCGGTTGAGCCATTGTATTCCCATTCTATCGCCATGTCACCTGACTTCTGTCACTTTGTTACACAGACAGAAGGACAGTGTATTTAAGCCCTGTATCAACACAACTGTTAGCATAACATCCTTTATACAATCAGCATGTCATCCTGCTGCTACAGAGACTGGATAAAGAGTGACTGCTTTTAGACCAGGGATATGTTCCAAATGGCACCCTATTCCGTATTTAGTGCTCTACTTTTAACCAGGGCCCATAGGACTATGGTGAAAAGTAGTGTACTATATAGGGAATAGGGTGCTACAGTATTTGAGACAGTTTGGTGGAAACTAGTTTGATGCACAAATGCTTTCCTTCCACACAATGGCTCCCCCTGCAAAACACAGATCCAAACACAATGTGCCTGCTCTAAACTGAGTGATGATTCTGCAGACTACGCACCCAGATGAGTTTAGCTTTCCTTCTTTGCACCTAAATAACTTGAGCTCTCTTAAAAAGTCACCCACATCTCTACTCTACCTCCGGGCCAATTCCACTAACTGTTCCTCCATATTGATGAGGTGTAGAACAAGTGAAGCAGGCCAGGATCTTACCTCGAGCCATGGAGAGATGTTATAAAACAAACCACAAACCAGCACCGTTTCCTCAACAACCTTTGTTGCAGATACCCTGCCATAGGGTTGGTTCTGTGAAAATGTATGTGTGCAAGAGAGTGTGTGAGTGTTTTTTGGGGCTTGTGTATTTCTGTGAACAAGGAATCGATTTGTGTGGAGTGAAGTGTATGTGTCTGTCTGTGTGTGTGTGTGTGTATCCCTGTGTGTTTGTGTGTGTGCGCGTGTGTGTGTGTGCTGGCTGGAGGGCAGCGCATACCAAAGGCCATACTGTGGTGTGAAGGTCACACTGAGTGGGAAACAGAATGAGAGGCTGTGGATCAGACCAGAGCAGCACACCTTGCTCTTAACTGCACATATTGTACAGCAGTAAAATAAACAACAAGCATGTCAGTCTTTCCTGGTTGAGGTTTGACAAGAGTGTAACTACTTCTCTTTTAGTTTTCATGAGAAATATTGCTGTGATGACATTCAGCTCAGTCTCCCATACATACTCCACAAGACATGCCAGCATCATGTCTCTTCACAGCCCCCAAGTCCAAAACAATTTTAGTTTGTATTTTTTTGGTTGTATTGTTTGTATATTGTTTTATTTTACATTTGTGTGACTGTCCTTGTCTATCAGTGTATCGTTACATGTTTTGTGTTTTTTTGTGGACCTCAGGAAGATGATTCTGCAAAAGCTAATTGGGATCCAAATAAACACAGACAACCCTGCTGGGGTCAAGAACCTTTCTCTGGTCTCAATTCAACACACACACACACACACACACAATCCCTGTTATATCCTCACCTTCACTTGTGTATTCATAGAGACATGTCGATTGAGTGGTCGATTGAGTGTCCAGACATTAGCCATGGCTGGCTCCCAGGACCATATAGGACTGACATCTGCAGGTGCTATCTCCTGAGGAGACAGTCATATGGTTCAGGCTGAAGCTCTCTCACTCTCTCCAACACAGACCTGGGTTCTGTTAATTAGGGGATGCAACGGAAAACATTTTAAAGTGCATTGCAATGGAAAACAAAAAATGAATGTTTCCTATCGGACATGTACAGATACGCTCAACAGGTCCCAGATTGAGAGGCTGTGAAGACAGAGTGAGAGGATGAAAGAATGAGAGAAAGAGAGGAAGCGAGGATGAGAGGAAGAGAAGAAAAGGTTTTTAAAAAGGTACATTTATCCTCAGCTGCCGGACTCTTTAACAAGGAGACTTTAAGAGCTAGAGTCTGTAACACGTCGCCAAACAACGGCAGAAAAATTTGAATAATATTTGTCTAGATCAAAGTTATGCTGGCGACGTTATAATTTATGACACTAGAGGCGGTGACAACGTTCAGCTTAATGATCAAAGACAAGCTAACAAGCAGCCCAATCAGTCACGATGCAGCAACCACACACTGTAGCCACATTTTGTAGCTACAGTAATCTACAGTAATACAGGGTTAGGATGGAGCTAGCTAAAACAGTACCACAGTACGTTAAACCCTAACCAATCAGTCAGGGACATGCAGGATGCAGGCAGTCACACAACATAGTTACACTAGATCACACTCCATAGGAATACCCAGGGTAAGCATGGGGCTAGCTAAAACAGTACCACAGTACGTTAAACCCTAACCAATCAGTCAGGGACATGCAGGATGCAGGCAGTCACACAACATAGTTACACTAGATCACACTCCATAGGAATACCCAGGGTAAGCATGGGGCTAGCTAAAACAGTACCACAGTACGTTAAACCCTAACCAATCAGTCAGGGACATGCAGGATGCAGGCAGTCACACAACATAGTTACACTAGATCACACTCCATAGGAATACCCAGGGTAAGCATGGGGCTAGCTAAAACAGTACCACAGTACGTTAAACCCTAACCAATCAGTCAGGGACATGCAGGATGCAGGCAGTCACACAACATAGTTACACTAGATCACACTCCATAGGAATACCCAGGGTAAGCATGGGGCTAGCTAACACAATACAACATCCATGACAAGTGGCAAGGCATCGCTAATGCCTTCCTGAGACCTGAACTAATGTCGCCGTAGACCCAGAAATGCCTTGACTTTTCTAGGTCAGTGGTATTGACTGATGCTTCTGTAGTATGTTGTTTTGTTTCGGCAAGGGTTTGAATCCTGCATCCCCATCGTGGCAGGGATAGACCGATGTTGTAAGCTACTAACATGTGACAACAGTAGGGTTCATGCAACACCAAAGGTTCCCATATGGGGTTTACTGTACTGAGCATCAATGCTAGGTTAGAACAGCACAACATCTTGGGTGAATAGCATTGCAATCCACTCAACCGAGACCCTCCAATTGGGATAGTTTCTCCTACTTTCTTCAGAGTAAGACTCTTAATTTAACGTAGAGTAAGATTGTCTAAGAGAGAGTGTGGATTATGCTGGAGGTGGAGAGAGATTGTAGTTGAATGTTAAAATTGTTGAATAAAACATTACATTCAATCTGACTTCATTATTATGTGAATAAAAGCTATGCAGTGGGTCACAGACGTACACCAATGAATTTAGCCAGCTTGTGAGTCTACGCATCAACATTCGGATACTATAATTACATTTTTTATAAGATACCTTTATGTGATTATTGGGAGACTTTATTTATGAGCTGTCTATAGGGACCATAGTCCAAGCTTTATTTTATTGAGATATTTTAGCCAGTTATGTTAAATTAGAACCTGTGCATAATCTAATTGTATGTATATAGTGTAGAGATAACAATTACCATTATACCATACATCAAATAACAATTCATGGAATATTACTCAGAAATGTGACGACTACCGTTCATATCCTTTTTAAAAGTGAACAGATTTATTACAGTTACGCAATAAGAATGAGAATGCGATTATCAAACGGTACACACCATCTTCGTTTCAAAGTATAAAAACACACTATAGTGTAATGAAACCTACACCAGGAGATTGTTTTACAATGACACCATGAACAAAGGTTTAATCTATCTTTTATTCTCCCAGAGAGTCAAATGTCAGTGTCTCCCATTGTCTAATTAACATCACTTTGCTTGTCCAACACAATAAACAAAGGCATAAAAACACCAGACACATTCTTGAATGTGATCATCACAAGTGTTATCTAAATGACAGGAGCACATCTGTGTCGCTCCCTCTTTGAACTGATTAACACAGTAAAAATCCATAGCACTGACAGCACAATAGAACATAAAAAATGTGAACTCTTTAAGAACTCTTGAAACAAACCAAACAAACCAATTTAATTGACAAAGTAATATTAATTTACTCAATTAAGGTTTTAATCTGTCTTCACCCCTCCAACGGTGTCCATGCTCTCAGGGTCTGTGGGATTGTCCCGCACCGGAGGAAGCCACAGATAAGGTGTGTTTGACTCCTATGATATCCATTATATGGTCAGCCATCCAGACAATGTCATAAATCGTGATTGAGTCATCACGCTGCACCTCTGCGGCTGCAAGTCACCAGATGCAAGTATCAGCTTCTTCATTTTCCACTACAAGATCGATATCATTGAGAAATAAATAATTTGGTCAATATTGCTTGTGCATTGAAAATGTGTTTTTATTAGGTCTGTAATAAAGTGATTCATTTACTGAGTATTCTCACTACTTATTTAAATAGTGGAAAAGCTCACATACTGTAACAGTAAAACCCCACTGGTTATGTCCCAAATACACCCTATTCCCTATGTAGTGCACTACTTTTGGGCCCTGGTAACTGTGAAACAGTTGGAAAACACTTTACTATCTACTCTCGTTTTCCTCACTTTTCACCTTTTAGAAAAGGGTGAAATTCTCCATGCACAAACGCATCCCATCCCATAAAAATCCCATGCATTATTCAGAGCCTTTTCTTCTTCTTTTTTATTGCCTTGAACCCTGAATCTAATTATTCTTCTGAGAAGTTGAAAAACCTTTCTGACAGCCTGGGCTCAGTGGGCTGCATCTGACCTTTGACATTTGGTTGATTTCCTCTCTCTGTGTTCTAACATGGCTAGGTGCCAGGTAGAGAGTGCGTTCCAATTGGCACTATTAAGGGAATCTGGTGCCATTTGGGACACAAACAGTGTGTTTGTATTCACCATGTGTGAGACTCTAGCTTATTGTGCTTAGGCTAGGGGTCAGGTAGCGATGGTCAGTGGCGCTGTGTGTGTATATGTGTGTGTGTGGCACCCTGTCATGGTTCCATCTGTCCCCGGGGCCGTCTTTACTCCCTCTAGAACCCTAAAGCTGCAGTCATGGACAATTACTTCTGGGAGTTGCTTGAGGCAGGTTTAATTCTCTCCTCAACATCCCCATGGGAAAGAAGGATAAAGGTCTGCGTCCCTGCATCGATTACCGAGGGCTGAACAGGATCACAATTAAGAATTGTTACCCCCTACCCTGATGTCAGATGCCTTGGAGCTGGCCCAAGGGTCCTAATTCTTCACCAAACTGGACCTCCACAACGCTTACAATCTGGTTAGAATCAGGGAATGAGCTGAATGGAAAACTGCCTTTAACACACCTAGCTGGCACCATGAGTCATGAAATTCGGATTATCGAACTCACCGGCAGTCTTCCAAGAATTGGTCAATGACACTTTTAGGGATATGTTGATTCGGTTTGTCTTTGTTTACCTCGACGACATCCTGATCTTCTCCAAGACCATTCCGGAACACATCCTGCATGTCCGCCAAGTCCTGAGATGCCTCCTTTAGAATAAACTATATATCAAGATTGGGAAGTGTGTGTTCCATGTATCCCAAGTCTCTTGCCTGGGCCACCTTATCTCTACAGCTGGCATCAAAATGGACCCTGTTAAGGTAAGGGCGGTCGCTGACTGGCCCCGACCCACCTCACTTAAACAAGTCCAGCAGTTCCTTGGGTTTGCCATTTTTTACAGGTGTTTTATACGCAACTTTGGTGCGGTGGCAGCACCTCTCACAGCTCTAATCCGCAAGTCCCCAGACCCATTTTGGCTGGATTCCCCAGGCTGACAGGGCATTCATGGCGCTCAAGGGACATTTCACCTTTGGACCAGTCCTTGTTCATCCTGATCCTAATCGTCCCTTCGTGTTAGAGGTGGACACCTTAGACTCTGGAGCAGGGGCGGGCCTTTCACAGTAGAACGAGGGGGACAAGAGACTGCACCCATGTGCTTTCCTGTCCAAGCAGTTCTCGCCAGCAGAACGCAACGACGGTGTAGGCAACCGGGAGCTCTTGGCAGTCAAGTGGGCCCTTGAGTGGTGGAGACACTGGGTGGAGGGGGAACCTCATCCTTTTGTGATCTGGGCGGACCATAAGAACTTCATCTCCATTCAGGAAGCCAAGAAGTTGACCGGAAACCAGGCTAGGTTGGCTCTGTTTTTTAACAGGTTTAACTTCACTCTAGCCCATCGCTCAGGATCCAAGATCCAGCAAGCAGATGCCCTGTCCCACCAACACAATGTCTCTAATGAGGAGAGGGACTCCAAGCCCATCATCCCCTGCTCCTGCATTGTGGTATAGAGACCAACGAACGACAAGCCCAGACCAGAGAACCTGACCCCAGCGGGGGTCCCAATAACAGACTTTGTGTTTCGCGATCAGCCCATTCTCAAGTACTATAATGTGGACACACCTCTAAATGAACTGGGCATCCAGGGGTTAATCGAACACTGGAGTACCTGAGCTTGGAAATTCTGGTGGCCCAACATGATTCAGGATGTGAGATCCTTTGTTGCGACCTATTCCATCTGTGCCCAAAGCAAGTCCTCATGACAGCGACTGGCTGGGTTGCTCCAACCTCTGCCCGTCGTCAGCCGGCCCTGGTCCCACCCATCTGTAGACTTTATCACAGGGTTATCTCCATCTAAAAGATTTACCAGTATCCTGGTGGTCGTCGATTTCATCGCCTTACCCAAGTTTCCTTCAACGAAGGCGACAGCTGATCTCATGAATAGCCATGTCTTTCGACAACACCTTGTCTCAGATCATGGGCCCCAGTTCATCGCAAGGTATTGGAAAGCCTTCTGCTCCCTGTTGGGAGCGTCGGTGCATCTCTCCTTAGGGTTCCACCCACAGTCAAATGGGCAAACGGAATTGGCCAACCAGGTGCTGTTTCATTTCCACCCAGGTCAGCAACTGGAGCAAGTTCCTCGTCTGGGCGAAGTATGCCCATAACACACTGCCAAACTTGTCCACTGGACTGTCGCCCTTTGAGTGTCAGTTCGGGTTCACCCCCCCCCCTCCCCCGTTTCCTGAACAAGAGGCCGATGCGGGGGTGCCATCAGCTGAGGCATTCATTCGACAATGTCCTCGCACCTGGATCAGAGGATCACCTGGATCCTCCTTGCTCTGCTCCTCTGCCCGACACCAACACCAGGCAAACCGGCATCGAAGGCCTCTTCAGCTCCTCTGACTGGGTCAACGAGTGTGGCTGTCCACCTGTGATCTTCCCTTAACTTCTTGCGTCGAGCAATCCTGTATCCGGGAGCGTAATCATAGCCTCAAGCTCATTACCATAACGCAACGTTAACTATTCATGAAAATCGCAAATGAAATGAAAGAAATATATTCACTCACAAGCTTAGCCTTTTGTTAACAACACTGTCATCTCAGATTTTCAAAATATGCTTTTCAACCATGCTACACAAGCATTTGTGTAAGAGTATTGATAGCTAGCATAGCATTAAGCCTAGCATTCAGCAGGCAACATTTTCACAAAAACAAGAAAAGCATTCAAATAAAATCGTTTTCAATGAGGAGACTCTAGATAGCATATGTTCAGTTTTTCAAAAAATATTATTTGTGTAGGAGAAACCCCTCCGTTTTGTTCATCACGTTTGGCTAAGAAAAAACCCTGATAATTCAGTCATTACAATGCCAAACTTTTTTCCAAATTAACTCCATAATATCGACAGAAACATGGCAAACATTGTTTAGAATCAATCGTCAAGGTGTTTTTCACATATCTATTCGATGATAAATCATTCGTAGCAGTTTGGTTTCTCCTCTGAAGCAAATGGAAAAATACACGCAGCTGGAGATTACGCAATAATTTTGACGGAGGACACCAAGCGAGCACCTGGTAAATGTCGTCTCTTATGGTCAATCTTCCAATGATATGACTACAAATACGTCACAATGCTGCAGACACCTTGGGGAAACGACAGAAAGTGTAAGCTCATTCCTGGCGCATTCACAGCCATATAAGGAGACATTGGAACACAGCGCTTTCAAAATCTGGGGCATTTCCTGTTTGACATTTCATATTGGTTGTGCCTGTAGCATCAGTTCTGTGGCACTCACAGATAATATCTTTGCAGTTTTGGAAACGCCAGAGTGTTTTCTTTCCAAAGCTGTCAATTACATGCATAGTCGAGCATCTTTTCGTGACAAAATATCTTGTTTAAAACGGGAACGTTTTTTTATCCAAAAATTAAAAGAGCGCCCCCTATATCGAAGAACAGACCCTCATAGCCCCAAGTTAAAGGTGGACTCGTGGTAGCTCACTCCACTCTACATTGGAACATTCAAGATCCTGAGTCGCATCAACCCGGTCACCTATCGTCTCCAGCTTACCAGGTCTATGAGGGTCTGTCCATCCTTCCATGTCTCCCGTCTCAAGTACCTTCTCTCCCCCCTCACCTGCCCCTCCGCCACCTCGACTTGTTGATGGTCGCCCTGCCTACACTATCTGGCGTCTTTTGGAGGCACTTCGGGTACGAGACACTCTGCACTATCTAGTTAACTGGCGGGCTGCGGCCCCGAGGAGCGGGCGTGGGTGCCTGTCCGGGACATCATGGATCCGGGACTTGTTCGGGACTTCAACCAACTACGTGGTAGTTGCCTTGGCTCTGCAGCTGGAGCCGTTCCTAGAAGGGGGGTACTGTCATGGTTCCACCTGTCACAATAGGGCAGCAGAGATTGTCCTAGAGACATTAACGACTCTCAGGTGTGTCCTATTTACTCACTATGATTTCTCTGTTAAAAGAGGTGTGCTTTCTGTTGTCCTTTGCAGAATGTTGAATTGTTTACTGTGTGCGTTTGTTTCCTGAGTGAGTTTTCGAGACTCAGTGTTTTTATTTTTGATCAGTGTACAGTGATCCTTTGGCTACCATGTCTCAGTAAAGTATTTATGTTTATCCTTAACCACTGATTAATCGTCTGGACTCTTCTCTGCACCTGGGTCCAACCTCACCACTTCACACACAGGCCAATGTTCAGACTCTAGCTAAGGGTCAGGGTAGGGGTCAGGGCAGCATCCCGGCTAGTGGTCAGATGGCACTCTGGCTAGGGGTCAAGATGTCAACATGAATGGAAGGGTTTAGGATTACAATTTTGAGCTGTGTTTCGATTATGCTTTTGAGCCACAACATTACCCTGTGAAATCCCAGTGATTCTCATAGGATTAGGTTCACTTCAGAATGTAATCCACCAAATGGATTCTAAAGTCTAAGTTCAATACACTTCACATCTCCACATAGTAGGCTTAAATCCAATATACTGTGGTTACCTCAGCAGAGATAGATCTGCCTCACAGAGAGATTAACATCAATGTTGTTAGAATATAGCCTCCAGGATTACCACATATATAACACAGATCATATTACAGTGAAGTGAAACATAAGGGAGGCATCTCAAATGGCACCCTATTCACCATGTAGAGTGCCATGGCAACATGGGCCCAGGTATAACATAGCACACAATATAGGGAATAGGGACACAACCATGGACATATGGAGTAGATTAGAAGACAGTGAACAGCTTGAGGCTACATCTAGCTTGATAAATCACAGATGTTCTCTGGTCTGATAACCAGTCTGCATACCAAATGGCATAATATTCCCTACATAGTGCACTACTTTTGACCAGAGCACTATTGGTCCTGATCAAAGGTAGTGCACTATACAGGAAATTGGGTGCCATTTAGGACATAGCCCCAGTCATCTGATAGACCTCAAGGCATTTGGCTAACCAACTGATTTCCAGTCAGTTTGAGGTTTCACGGGGCTCATGTTTAATGGTTAATGGTGCAGTGAACAGTGCGCCATCCCGGCGCCTGATTTGAGAAATGATTGATTCAAATGGCCTCTAATATCCATCTAAATATTACCACAGCCGTTCAATCTGACTCTGCGTTAAATGAAATTACATTAGGATTGTTTAGCTTTGAGAAAAATGGAAGATGAATTGCAATGGAAATTATTTGAGAGAGTTAATGAATAATTTATGGAGGGATGGAATGGGTTCTGTACTGCTGGAAAGTTAAAGACAACCCTCTGCTTTTCTCCCTAGTTCTGGGATGTGTGTGATGCTTGTGGGAGTGTGTGTATCTATGTATATGTGTGTGTGGCTGCGATGCGAATTTTGTGATTTCTCTGTAATTGACCAGAGCCATCATCTTTATTTAAGAGGCCCAGTGGGAGTCCTTTGTAATGTCTCTCTCTCCCTCTCTCTCCCCTCTCTCTTTCTGTCACCTCTCTCCTCTCGGCCATCCTCTCTCTACCCCATCCTATCTCCCTCTCCATCGTCACTTCCCCCCATTTCTCTTTGTAATATGGTGCTGTACTGACTGTAACTCTCAGAACGGAGATTTCTCTGACAGGCAGCCTTATGACAAGAAGACTATAGGGATCAGTGACAGGCAGCCTTATGACAAGAAGACTATAGGGATCAGTGACAGGCAGCCTTATGACAAGAAGACTATAGGGATCAGTGACAGGCAGCCTTATGACAAGAAGACTATAGGGATCAGTGACAGGCAGCCTTATGACAAGAAGACTATAGGGATCAGTGACAGGCAGCCTTATGACAAGAAGACTATAGGGATCAGTGACAGGCAGCCTTATGACAAGAAGACTATAGGGATCAGTGACAGGCAGCCTTATGACAAGAAGACTATAGGGGTCAGTGACAGGCAGCCTTATGACAAGAAGTCTATAGAGATCAGTGACAGGCAGCCTTATGACAAGAAGACTATAGGGATCAGTGACAGGCAGCCTTATGACAAGAAGACTATAGGGGTCAGTGACAGGCAGCCTTATGACAAGAATACTATAGGGGTCAGTGTGTGTGTGTGTGTGTGTGTGTGTGTGTGTGTGTGTGTGTGTGTGTGTGTGTGTGTGTGTGTGTGTGTGTGTGTGTGTGTGTGTGTGTGTGTGTGTGTGTGTGTGTGTGTGTGTGTGTGTGTGTGTGTGTGTGTGTGTGTCCCCGCATTAGAGGTCGACCTAATATTTGATGCTGTTATTGACCACCACCAGGCTCTCGTGGATAGAGGGAGAGGGCAGTGTGTTCATGTGCGCACATGAGTGTATTTGTAATAAAAGTGAGGGATGGAGGTACAACCTATTTCATTATCAACTACTCACTAGATACATGATATCTGTACAGGTTATCCTATGTAACACAGATAATATACCCCTGAGACCAGGCTAATGCATGTACAACTAACCTTGGTACCTAGATTCCACATGTTGATTCGCCACTGTTCATCTACACCCAGCAGGTAATCTACTGCACACAACCGACATTCACTCTAGTGTGTTTCCTCTCTTACAACTACAACTTATCCGTATGCAGTTTAATATCCCAGTAAGAACTCCTGTTAAAGGATTAAACCATCCAGATTGGCTACCCTGCAAAATCCCACACCCTTCCAGGAGAAGCCTGCTCGCAGGATTGGTGGGTCCCCTGCGGGACGGTTGAGCTAAAGTGGGCTAATGCGATTAGCATGAGGTTGTAAGTAACATTTCCCAGGACATAGACATATCTGATATTGGCAGAAATCTTCAATTGTTGTTCATCTAACTGCTCTGTCCAATTTACAGTAGCTATTACAGTGAAAGAATCCCATGCTATTGTTTGAGGAAAGTGCACAGATTTGAACATGAAAAGTTATTAATAAACACATTAGGCACATTTGGGCAGTCTTGATGCTATATTTTTAACAGAAATGCAATGGTTCATTGGATCAGGATAAAGCTTTGAACATACACTGATGCCATCTAGTGGCCAATATCTAAATTGCACCTGGGCAGGAATAAGACATTATGGCCTTTCTCTTGCATTTCAAATATGATGGTACACCTTTTTTTTTTTACGGTTGTTTTTTCTTTGTATTATCTTTTACCAGATCGAATGTGTTATATTCTCCTACATTCCTTTCACATTTCCCCAAACTTCAAAGTGTTTCCTTTCAAATGGTACCAAGAATATGCATATCCTTGCTTCAGGGCCTGAGCTACAGGAAGTTAGATTTGGGTATGTCATTTTAGGCGAAAATTGAAAAAAAGGGGTTCAACAATCTCCTTTTCAGGCAGGTCACCTGTGATACAAGTCAGTATCAGTCAATTTTAGTCACTGTTACGCTGTGGATGTGGATGGGCATTAGCATCTGCCTGTGGTTCCAAAGTTTGCCTGTTTGAATCCAGCAATAGAAAGTTGTTTTTGATTTTTTTAGTTTAAGCCTATCCCAAAACTTTCCCAAATGATTCTGAGTTAATAATTGACCTTAATAGAGGAGAGTTAATAGAGGAGAGTTAATGCCGTAACTTAAGCTAGGAACGATACAGAGAAGTAAGCAAACAATTCAAAATATTGGAACAACTTAAGAATTTGACTATGAGAAACACGGATGAACGTCTAATTCTGACTTGAGACTGTGAGAGCTTGCTGCTCCTTTTATCATACACTTTATTTCTCTCTCTCCTTTTCTCTCTCCTGCACACGAACGCATGCATGCACACACGGACACACACACGCACACACACACACACGTATGCTTTGTTTCTATAACGACTAACCTGTGTTGACATTTAAAGTCCTTTGTACCAATTACTGCTCACAATCATCCTCATTAGATCAGTTATGTTTCAGTTAGAGGTATTAAAAAATAGGGCTCCCATTACAGCAAACCACTAACCATCTGTGTATAATTATGGAACAGAAATTCTGGCTTTGAAACACTTCTCTATGTTTTTAATACTCATATGTGAAGAGGAGAAATGTGGAGAAGATATAGAGGAGAGATGTAGAGGAGAGATGTAGTGGAAAGGTAGAGGAAATCAAGAGGACAGGTAAAGAGAGGTAGAGTAAAAATAGTGGAGAGGTAGAGGATAGGAATAGGAGAGATGTAGAGGAGAGACAAAGGAGGGGTAGAGGAGAGGTAGAGAAGAGCGGAAGAGAAAAGACAGAGGAGAAACGTAGATGAAAGAGTTAGAGGAGAGATAGAGGTAGAGGAAAGCCATAAGAGAGATGTAGAGGAGTGGTAAAGGAGAGGGAGAGGTGTAGAGAAGAGATAGTGGAAAGATAGAGGAGAGAGGTAGAGGAGAGATAGAGGATTGAGGTAGAGGGGAGATATAGGATAAATAGAGGAGAGGTAGAGGAGAGAGGTAGATGGTTGAGGTAGAGGAGAAGTAGAGAAGAGAGGTAGAGGAGAGGAAGAGAAGATGTAGAGTAGTGGTAGAGGAGAGATAGAGGAGGGTAAGAGAGGAAAGATATAGGAGAGGTGGACAAGAGAGGTAGAGGGGAGATATAGGAGAAATAAATGAGAGGTAGAGGAGAGAGGTAGATGGTTGAGGTAGAGGAGAGGAGAGGTAGAGAGAGGTAGAAGAGAGAGGTAGAGGTGAGGTGTAAAGGATATGTAGAGGACAGTTGAGAGAGGTAGAGGAGAGAAATAGGTGAGGTAGAGGAGAGAGAGGGCAGAGAGAGGTAGTGGAGAGAGGTAGTTGAGAGAGGTAGAGGAGAGACATAGGAAAGGTAGAGGAGAGAGGTGGCAGAGAAGTAGTGGAGAGAGGTAGTGGAGAGAGGTAGAGGACAGAGGTAGAGGAGAGAGGTGGCAGAGAAGTAGTGGAGAGAGGTAGTGGAGAGAGGTAGAGGACAGAGGTAGAGGAGAGAGGTGGCAGAGAAGTAGTGGAGAGAGGTAGTGGAGAGAGATAGAGGACAGAGGTAGAGGAGAGAGATAGAGGACAGAGGTAGAGGAGAGAGATAGAGGACAGAGGTAGAGGAGAGATATAGGAGAGGTAGAGAGAGGTATAATAGAGGTAGAGGGGAGTGGTATGGAAGAGAGGGACAGGAGAGGAAAGGTAGGGGTGTATAGGAGAGGTATAGAGGAGAGATGTAGATGAGAGGTAGAGGGGAGAGGTGTAAAGGAGAGGTATTGAGGAAAGAGGTAGAGGAGAGGGATAGGAGACCATGCATATGCACAGTTTCTAGTGGTTGAAGTATTGCATTGCAAGAAGGCAAAAGTAGCCTAGTAGCCTTGTGCAAATGGGGAATACATTACTTATTTATAACAAAAAAATGGTAGCTAAATATATTAACAAGATGCAATCATTGGCAGTTGAGCAAAAATCTATTTTTTTCACCTTTGCATTCTAAGAGGAGAGGTACTGTATAGGAGAGGTAGAGGAGCTCTAGAGGAGAGGTAGAGGAGAGGTAGAAGAAAGATAGAGGCGAGATATCGGGGAGATGGAGAGCAGAGATAGAGGAAAGATAGAGGAGAGAGGTAGAGGAGAGACATAGGAGGTGTAGATGGGAGAGGTAGAGGAAAGATAGAGGAGAGAGGTAGAGGAGAGGTTGAGGTTTAGAGGAGAGAGGTAGAGGAGAGGTAGAGGTGAGAGGTAGAGGAGAGGTTGAGGTTTAGAGGAGAGAGGTAGAGGAGAGGTAGAGGTGAGAGGTAGAGGAGAGGTTGAGGTTTAGAGGAGAGAGGTAGAGGAGAGGTAGAGGTGAGAGGTAGAGGAGAGGTTGAGGTTTAGAGGAGAGAGGTAGAGGAGAGGTAGAGGTGAGAGGTAGAGGAGAGGTTGAGGTTTAGAGGAGAGAGGTAGAGGAGAGGTAGAGGAGAGAGGTAGAGGAGAGACATAGGAGAGCTAGATGGGAAAGGTAGAGGATAAGGTAGAGGGAAGCTAGAGGAGAGGTAGAGGAGGTAGAGGAGAGATAGAGGTGTAGATGAGAGTCGTATAGAAAAGACAGAGGAGAGGTAGAGGACAGATGTAGAGGAAGAGGTAGAGGAGAAATAAAGGAGAGGTAGAGGTGAGAGGTAGAGGAGAGATGTAGAGGAGTGGTAAAGGAGAGGGAGAGGTGTAGAGAAGAGATAGAGGAAAGCTAGAGGAGATGTAGATGAGAGAGGTAGAGGAGAGGTAGAGTAGAGAGGTAGAGGAGAGAGGTAGAGGAGAGTTTGAGATTTAGAGGAGAGGTAGAGGAGAGAGGTCGAGGAGAGACAAAGGAGCGGTAGATGGGAGTGGTAGAGGAGAGAGGAAGAAGAAAACTAGAGGAGGGTGGTAGAGGAGGGAGGTAGAGGCGAGAGGTAGAGGGGAGAGGTAGAGGAGAGGTTGAGGTTTAGAGGAGAGAGGTAGAGGTAGAGGAGAGGTAGAGGAGAGAGGTAGAGGAGATACATAGGAGAGCTAGATGGGAAAGGTAGAAGATAAGGTAGAGGAAAGCTAGAGGAGAGGTAGAGGAGGTAGAGGAGAGATAGAGGTGTAGATGAGAGTCGTATAGAAAAGACAGAGGAGAGGTAGAGGAGAGATGTAGAGGAGTGGTAAAGGAGAGGGAGAGGTGTAGAGAAGAGATAGAGGAAAGCTAGAGGAGATGTAGATGAGAGAGGTAGAGGAGAGGTAGAGTAGAGCGGTAGAGGAGAGAGGTAGAGGAGAGTTTGAGATTTAGAGGAGAGGTAGAGGCGAGAAGTAGAGGGGAGAGGTAGAGGAGAGATAGAGTTGTAGAGAAAAGACAGACGAGAGGTAGAGGACAGATGTAGAGGAGAAATAGATGAGAGGTAGAGGAGAGAGGTAGAGGAGAGATAGAGAAGAGGTAGAAGAAGGAGGTAGAGGAAGAGGTAGAGGAGAGATAGAGGAGAGGTAAAGGAGGGAGGTAGAGGACAGAGGTAGAGGAGAGGTAGAGGAGAGATAGAGTTGTAGAAAGAAGACAGGGGAGAGGTAGAGGACAGATGTAGAGGAAGAGGTAGAGGAGAAATAGAGGAGAGGTAAAGCAGGGAGGTAGAGGAGAGAGGTAGAGGAGATATAGAGTGTAGATGAGAGTGGTAGAGAAATGACAGAGGAGAGGTAGAGGATAGATGTAGAGGAAGAGGTAGAGGAGAAATAGAGTAGATGAAGAGGAGAGGTAGAGGAGAGGTAGAGGAGAGATGTAGAGGAGCGGTAAAGGAGAGGGAGAGGTGTAGAGAAGAGATAGAGGAGATGTAGAGGAGAGAGGTAGAGAGTTGAGGTGGAGGAGAGAGGTAGAGGCACAGGAGAGAGGTAGAGGAGAGGTAGAGGAGAGATAGAGGTGTAGATGAGAATGGTAGAGAAAAGACAGAGGAGAGGTTGAGAACAGACGTGGAGGAAGAGGTAGAGGAGAAATAGAGGAGAGGTAGAGGAGAGATGTAGAGGAGTGGTAAAGGAGAGGGAGAGGTGTAGAGAAGAGATAGAGGATAGAGATAGAGGATAGAGATAGAGGATTGAGATAGAGGGTTGAGGTGGAGGATAAATATAGGATAAATAAAGGATAGATAGAAGAAAGGTAGAAGAGAGATAGAGAAGAGGTAGAGTAGAGTGGTAATGGAGAGGTAGAGGAGAGATGTGGAGGAGAGAGGTAGAGGAGAAATATAGGAGAAATAGAGGATAGATAGAAGATGGATAGAGAAGAAAGGTAGAGGAGAGATATAGGAGAGGTAGAGGAGAGAGGTAGAGGAGAGGTGGGGGGAAAGGTAGAAGAGAGAGGTAGAGGTAGAGGAGAGGCCAAAGGAGAGGTAGAGGTGAGATATAGGAGAGAGGTAGAGGAGAGGTAGGGGGAAAGGTAGAAGAGAGAGGTAGAGGAGAGAGGTAGAGGTAGAGGAGAGGTAAAGGAGAGGTAAAGGTGAGGTGTAATGGATATGTGTCTAGGAGAGAGGTAGAGGAGAGGTAGAGGAGCGGGAGAGGTAGAGGAGAGAGGTAGAGGAGAGGTAGGGGGAAAGGTAGAAGAGAGATGTAGAGGAGAGAGGTAGAGGTAGAGGAGAGGTAAAGGAGAGGTAGAGGTGAGGTGTAATGGATATGTGTCTAAGAGAGAGGTAGAGGAGAGGTAGAGGAGCGGGAGAGGAGACCATGCATACACACTGTTTCTTGATGTTGAAGTATTGCATTGCAAGAAGGCAAAAGTAGCCTATCTATTTATTTTATCTTTGCATTCTAAAATAATTAGAAATCCATTTGTGATTATTTATTTCATTTCCATGATCATTGCAGAATAAATTCCTCACCTGTTTTGACTAATGTCATACTCATGAAATAGCCTATAGGCCTACAATAAGTTATTAAAGGCTACCATTCGTCTCATCTCTCATTTAATTGGACACAATTCACATAACTAAATACAGTGCCTTCAGAAAGCATTCAGTCCCCTTGACTGTTTCCACATGTTGTTATGTTACAGCCTTATTCCAAAATTGATTAAATTAAACAAATTCCTCAGCAATCTACACACAATACTGAAAGAGATCATGATACCTCACATCTCAAAATAGGGCTACTTAATGTTAGATCCCTTACTTCAAAGGCAATTATAGTCAATGAACTAATCACTGATCATAATCTTGATGTGATTGGCCTGACTGAAACATGGCTTAAGCCTGATGAATTTACTGTTTTAAATGAGGCCTCACCTCCTGGCTACACTAGTGACCATATCCCCCGTGCATCCCGCAAAGGCGGAGGTGTTGCTAACATTTACGATAGCAAATTTCAATTTACACAAAAAAAAATGACATTTTCGTCTTTTGAGCTTCTAGTCATGAAATCTATGCAGCCTACTCAATCACTTTTTATAGCTACTGTTTACAGGCCTCCTGGGCCATATACAGCGTTTCTCACTGAGTTCCCTGAATTCCTATCGGACCTTGTAGTCATAGCAGATAATATTCTAATCTTTGGTGACTTTAATATTCACATGGAAAAGTCCACAGACCCACTCCAAAAGGCTTTCAGAGCCATCATCGACTCAGTGGGTTTTGTCCAACATGTCTCTGGACCCACTCACTGTCACAGTCATACGCTGGACCTAGTTTTGTCCCATGGAATAAATGTGGTGGATCTTAATGTTTTTCCTCATAATCCTGGACTATCGGACCACCATTTTATTACGTTTGCAATTGCAACAAATAATCTGCTTAGACCCCAACCAAGGAACATCAAAAGTCGTGCTATAAATTCACAGACAACACAAAGATTCCTTGATGCCCTTCCAGACTCCCTCTGCCTACCCAAGGACGCCAGAGGACAAAAATCAGTTAACCACCTAACTGAGGATCTCAATCTAACCTTGCGCAATACCCTAGATGCAGTTGCACCCCTAAAAACAAAAAAAATGTCTCATAAGAAACTAGCTCCCTGGTACACAGAAAATACCCGAGCTCTGAAGCAAGCTTCCAGAAAATTGGAACGGAAATGGCGCCACACCAAACTGGAAGTCTTCCGACTAGCTTGGAAGGACGGTACCGTGCAGTACCGTAGAGCCCTTACTGCTGCTCGATCATCCTATTTTTCTAACTTAATTGAGGAAAATAAGAACAATCCGAAATTCCTTTTTAATACTGTCGCAAAGCTAACTAAAAAGCAGCATTCCCCAAGAGAGGATGACTTTCACTTTAGCAGTGATAAATTCATGAACTTCTTTGAGGAAAAGATTATGATTATTAGAAAGCAAATTACGGACTCCTCTTTAAACCTGCGTATTCCTCCAAACCTCAGTTGTCCTGAGTCTGCACAACTCTGCCAGGACCTAGGATCAAGAGAGACGCTCAAGTGTTTTAGTACTATATCTCTTGACACAATGATGAAAATAATCATGGCCTCTAAACCTTCAAGCTGCATACTGGACCCTATTCCAACTAAACTACTGAAAGAGCTGCTTCCTGTGCTTGGCCCTCCTATGTTGAACATAATAAACGGCTCTCTATCCACTGGATGTGTACCAAACTCACTAAAAGTGGCAGTAATAAAGCCTCTCTTGAAAAAGCCAAACCTTGACCCAGAAAATATAAAAAACTATCGGCCTATATCGAATCTTCCATTCCTCTCAAAAATTTTAGAGAAGGCTGTTGCGCAGCAACTCACTGCCTTCCTGAAGACAAACAATGTATACGAAATGCTTCAGTCTGGTTTTAGACCCCATCATAGCACTGAGACGGCACTTGTGAAGGTGGTAAATGACATTTTAATGGCATCGGACCGAGGCTCTGCATCTGTCCTCGTGCTCCTAGACCTTAGTGCTGCTTTTGATACCATCGATCACCACATTCTTTTGGAGAGATTGGAAACCCAAATTGGTCTACACGGACATGTTCTGGCCTGGTTTAGATCTTATCTGTCGGAAAGATATCAGTTTGTCTCTGTGAATGGTTTGTCCTCTGACAAATCAACTGTAAATTTCGGTGTTCCTCAAGGTTCCGTTTTAGGACCACTATTGTTTTCACTATATATTTTACCTCTTGGGGATGTTATTCGAAAACATAATGTAAACTTTCACTGCTATGCGGATGACACACAGCTGTACATTTCAATGAAACATGGTGAAGCCCCAAAATTGCCCTCGCTAGAAGCATGTGT
This sequence comes from Oncorhynchus kisutch, assembly GCF_002021735.2. Classification (NCBI taxonomy): domain Eukaryota; kingdom Metazoa; phylum Chordata; class Actinopteri; order Salmoniformes; family Salmonidae; genus Oncorhynchus; species Oncorhynchus kisutch. The sequence continues at coordinate 20,178,139 of NC_034186.2, read as the reverse complement.
TTCAGACATAAGGAAGTGGATGGCTGCAAACTTTCTACTATTAAACTCGGACAAAACAGAGATGCTTGTTCTAGGTCCCAAGAAACAAAGAGATCTTCTGTTGAATCTGACAATTAATCTTAATGGTTGTACAGTCGTCTCAAATAAAACTGTGAAGGACCTCGGCGTTACTCTGGACCCTGATCTCTCTTTTGAAGAACATATCAAGACCATTTCGAGGACAGCTTTTTTCCATCTACGTAACATTGCAAAAATCAGAAACTTTCTGTCCAAAAATGATGCAGAAAAATTAATCCATGCTTTTGTCACTTCTAGGTTAGACTACTGCAATGCTCTATTTTCCGGCTACCCGGATAAAGCACTAAATAAACTTCAGTTAGTGCTAAATACGGCTGCTAGAATCCTGACTAGAACCAAAAAATTTGATCATATTACTCCAGTGCTAGCCTCTCTACACTGGCTTCCTGTCAAAGCAAGGGCTGATTTCAAGGTTTTACTGCTAACCTACAAAGCATTACATGGGCTTGCTCCTACATATCTCTCTGATTTGGTCCTGCCGTACATACCTATACGTACGCTACGGTCACAAGACGCAGGCCTCCTAATTGTCCCTAGAATTTCTAAGCAAACAGCTGGAGGCAGGGCTTTCTCCTATAGAGCTCCATTTTTATGGAACGGTCTGCCTACCCATGTCAGAGACGCAAACTCGGTCTCAACCTTTAAGTCTTTACTGAAGACTCATCTCTTCAGTGGGTCATATGATTGAGTGTAGTCTGGCCCAGGAGTGGGAAGGTGAACGGAAAGGCTCTGGAGCAACGAACCGCCCTTGCTGTCTCTGCCTGGCCGGTTCCCCTCTTTCCACTGGGATTCTCTGCCTCTAACCCTATTACAGGGGCTGAGTCACTGGCTTGCTGGGGCTCTCTCATGCTGTCCCTGGAGGGGGTGCGTCACCTGAGTGGGTTGATTCACTGTTGTGGTCATCCTGTCTGGGTTGGCGCCCCCCCCCCCCCCCTTGGGTTGTGCCGTGGCGGAGATCTTTGTGGGCTATACTCAGCCTTGTCTCAGGATGGTAAGTTGGTGGTTGAAGATATCCCTCTAGTGGTGTGGGGGCTGTGCTTTGGCAAAGTGGGTGGGGTTATATCCTTCCTGTTTGGCCCTGTCCGGGGGTGTCCTCGGATGGGGCCACAGTGTCTCCTGACCCCTCCTGTCTCAGCCTCCAGTATTTATGCTGCAGTAGTTTGTGTCGGGGGGCTGGGGTCAGTTTGTTATATCTGGAGTACTTCTCCTGTCCTATTCGGTGTCCTGTGTGAATCTAAGTGTGCGTTCTCTAATTCTCTCCTTCTCTCTTTCTTTCTCTCTCTCGGAGGACCTGAGCCCTAGGACCATGCCCCAGGACTACCTGACATGATGACTCCTTGCTGTCCCCAGTCCACCTGGCCATGCTGCTGTTCCAGTTTCAACTGACCTGAGCCCTAGGACCATGCCCCAGGACTACCTGACATGATGACTCCTTGCTGTCCCCAGTCTACCTGGCCATGCTGCTGCTCCAGTTTCAACTTCCACCTGACTGTGCTGCTGCTCTAGTTTCAACTGTTCTGCCTTATTATTATTCGACCATGCTGGTCATTTATGAACATTGAACATCTTGACCATGTTCTGTTATAATCTCCACCCGGCACAGCCAGAAGAGGACTGGCCACCCCACATAGCCTGGTTCCTCTCTAGGTTTCTTCCTAGGTATTGGCCTTTCTAGGGAGTTTTTCCTAGCCACCGTGCTTCTCCACCTGCATTGCTTGCTGTTTGGGGTTTTAGGCTGGGTTTCTGTACAGCACTTTGAGATATCAGCTGATGTACGAAGGGCTATATAAATAAATTTGATTTGATTTGATTTGAATACCCCATAATGACAATGAAAAACAGTTTTTTAGACATTTTTGCTAATTTATTCAAAACAAAAAGAGAAATACCTTATTTCCATAAGTATTCAGACCCTTTGCTATGAGACTCGAAATTGAGCTCAGGTGCATCCTGTTTCCATTGATCATCCATGAGATGTTTCTACAACTTGATTGGAGTCCACCTGTGGTAAATTCCATTGATTGGACATGATTTGGAAAGGCACACACCTGTCTATATAAGGTCTCACAGTTGACAGTGCATGTCAGAGCAAAATCCAAGTCGTGAGGTCAAATTAATTGTCCGTAGAGATCCGAGACAGGATTGTGTCAAGACAAAGCTCTGGGGAAGGGTACCAAAACATTTCTGCAGCATTGAAGATCGCCAAGAACACAGTGGCCTCCATCATTCTTAAATGGAAGGAGTTTGGAAGCATAAAAACATTCCATAGCTGTCCACCTGGCCAAACTGAGCAATCAGTGGGGAGAAGGGCCTTGGTCTGTCAGGGAGGTGACCAAGAACCCAATGGTCACTCTGACAGAGTTCTAGAGTTTCTCTGTGGAGATGGGAGAACCTTCCAGAAGGACAACCATCTCTGCAGTACTCCACCAATCATGGTAGAGTAGCCAGATGGAAGCCACTCCTCAGTAAAAGGTACATGACAGTATAAGGTACATGGAGTTTGCCAACGGACACCTAAAGACTCTCAGACCATGAGAAACAAGATGCTCTGGTCTGATGAAACCAAGTTGAACTCTTTGGCCTGAATGCTAAGCGTCACGTCTGGAGGAAACCTGGTACCATCCCTACGGTGAAGCATGGTGGCGGGAGCATCATGCTGTGAGGATGTTTTTCAGCGGTAGGGACTGGGAGACTAGTCAGGATCGAGGGAAAGATGAACGGAGCAAAGTATAGAGAAACCTGCTCCAGAGTGCTCAGGACCTCAGACTGGAGAGAAGGTTTACCTTCCAACAGGACAGCTCCTCTAAGCACGCAGCCAAGGCAAAGTTGCCCAGCCAGAGTCCAGACTTGAACCTGATCGAACATCTCTGGAGTGACCTGAAAATAGCTGTGCAGCAACGCTCCCCATTCAACCTGACAGAGCTTGAGAGGATCTGCAGCAAAGAATGGGAGAATCTCCCCAAATACAGGTGTGCCAAGCTTGTATCCAAAGGTGTTTCAACAAAGTACTGAGCAAAGCTTATGTAAGTGGGATAAGTGGGATATTTCTGTTTTTTATTTGACCAAAACTGTCTAAAAAACTGTTTTGCTTTGTCATTATGGGCTATTGTGTGTAGATTGATGAGGAAAAACAACAATTTAATACATTTTAAAATATGGCTGTAACATAACAAAATGTGGAAAAAGTCAAGTGGTCTGAATACTTTCCGAAGGCACTGTATGTAAATGTGATATTTCTGTGTTATTTTATGAATTACCAAAAATGTATAAAAACCTGTTTTTGCTTTGTCATTATTGGCAATTATTATGTCGAAATTGCTTTCTTTCATTTCAAATTTCTTAGGTAACCTTGACAATATTTAATTTATAAACATAATACATATCATAACCATTGCTCCGTTTCTGGCCATGATGAGTTCATATTCCCAAAGAAGTCAAATGACCATGCACATCTCATTTCATTGGGCTTATTAGATAGGCTTTTATCATTTCAGGTGTTTGCTCTATTCATCTACAACAGAGCATGGTTAAGTTAAAACATACAGTATCATTTAACAGCTGAACAAACTAAATGTGTGGTCGTAACATGATGTTGTGACATACGGTCATGATATTGTTGTCGTATCAAGTGTCCACCACTTAAATACATGGCTCATGCACTGTACATGTGCACCACACTTATATATTGAATACTATGTGATAAGTGCATGTGTAAGAGTATATAAAGTATGCTAATGTAAAAAATAACTTAAAGTAGTTTGTGGTATCTGTACATTACTTTACTCTTTATATTTTTGGCAACTTTTACTTCACTACATTCGTAAAGAAAATAATGTTCTTTTTACTCCATATATTTTCCTTGACACCCAAAAGTATTTGCTACATTTTGACCAAAAAATTGTCCAATTCAAACACTTATCAAGAGAACATCCCTGGTCATCCATAGTGCCTCTGTATGAGGGCACAGGGCGAAACCCAGATGCAGACACAGGAGGCAGATGGTTTGAGTCACTGATATTTATTATAATCCAAGGGGCAGGCAAGAGGATAGTCATGGACAGGCAAAAGATCATAAGGTCTGTCCAAGAGGCACAGAGTGGCAGCCATGCTCGCGATCAGGCAGTATGACAGTATGGTCAGACAAGCGGGTTCAGAGTCAAGGCAGGCAGTATGGTCAGACAAGCGGGTTCAGAGTCAAGGCAGGCAAGGGTCAGAACCAGGAGGACAAGGAGGACTAAACCAGAGGAAAGGAAAAAATGCAGGAGCATGGCATAACACGATGGTTGACTTGACAAGAGAAGACAAACTGGCACAGACAAACACAGGTATAAATACCCAGGGGAAGATGGGTGACACCTGGAGGGGATGGAGACAAGCACAATGACAGGTGAAACAGATCAGGGTGAGACACTCTGATCTGGCAGACTCACTAAACATAAATGCTTCATTTGTAAATTATGTCTGAGTGTTGGAGTGTTCCCCTGCCTATGCATCAATAAAAAAATAATACAATTGTGCTGTCTGGTTTGCTTAATATAAGGAAGTTGAAATGGTTTATATTTTTACTCTTACTTTTGATACTTAGGGACATTGTACCCCTGGCTATTTGTCTTAAATACAATTGTGCTGTCTGGTTTAATATAAGGAATTTGAAGTGATTTTATACTTTTTCCTCAAGTATCACAATTCTGTAATTTTTCCACCACTGGTTGTGGCTGGGGATTATAGCATTTCTTTCACATGACCCATCACTTTAGACAAGTGTGTCTGTGTGCGTCATCTATTTTTATCTGGACACTTTCTGTTTACCTGGAATTTTTCCTTATTGTAGGCTACTACCACTTTTAGTCTTTAGCACGTGACCTCATGTGAATCCTTAGAGATGGGTGGGGCTGGCTTAAGAGGGTGTGAACAATGCTGAATGGGTGTAGACAAAGGAGAGCTCTCTAGTAGGTACCAAAATATTCAAAGGTCCCTTTCTCAAAAGTGAGTTTACAAGTCTATCAACTTTCAAAGTATTAGAGTACTTTCCCATTGTTCCTTAAAAATGCAGTGTTATGGTATACCAGTTTGTAGCTCTGAATCTCTACTTTTGTCTAATGTAAAAATAAAAATGAAATTCAAATTTTGCTACATAAGACTGAATCCAGGTGGTGAGTCACACTAAATGAGACCCCAGGTCTTACAGGTCAGTTAAATCAGGTGCCTGCCACTCCAGGACTAGAGATGCCTACCCCTGACACCGCTTATTCACTTGGGGCAAATCACAGAGGAAGGGGAAACTCAAAACCAAAACCACATCAGTAGCCTAGCTACAGTTATTTTTTGTGATTGCATTTTGAAATGTTGCACAAAAATAAATAATTTCTTTCTCTTCCTCCCCCTTTTTTCAATCTTGGCTACTCAAAGTGCACAGGGAGAGCAGGGGCACGGCAAACCCTTTCATGTATCAGGATGTTACTGTTTGGCCAAATCATGGTTTAGCTGCTCCCAAAATAGAAAGTTTTGAGTTAATAGGGGAGGGTTGTGTTTATTTTATTTTATTGGGCGCGGGAGGGTAGTGTATTTATTCCCTGCTTTACATTCACTCTTCTGCTCGTATTTTCCATATAAACAATGGCTTGACTGACTTCTGATATTACTCTAATGAAGTTTAGAAATGTGTGGTATGGCTATTATTAGGCTTCAGCAACTGCAGGCCTATGATATGAAGGCAGTGCGCTCCAACTGACTCTGACAGTTGAACTAGAGGTGATGAAGACTGTTTCAGGCCTAACAGAGTTACTGCTATAATCTAACAACATGTTTATCTTAATACAAAATATTCTGATTAAAAATGAACAAATTAGCCTCTTCTGTACGTTTAAATCTGTACCGCAGATGCAGTAGCCATCTGACATAAAGAAATGCATGTCGGTGTCATAGCATGCCACCAGCATATCTCTATTCCTCTGTATCTCTCTGGGGTTAGGGCCTATGCTTCTCTCCCTTTATATACAGTGAGGGGAAAAAAGGGAACAAATACTTATTTCCCTCATTAAAATGCAAATCATTTTATAACATTTTTGACATGTCTTTTCCTGGATTGTGTTGTTATTCTGTCTCTCACTGTTCAAATAAACCTACCATTAAATTATAGACGGATCATTTCTTTGTCAGTGGGCAAACGTACAAAATCAGCTGGGGATCAAATACTTTTTGCCCTCACTGTAGGCACTACATGACCAAAAGTATGTGGACACCTGCTCATAGAACATCTGATTCCAAAATCATGGGCATTAATATGGAGTTGGTCCCTCCTTTGCTGCTGTAACAGCCTCCACTCTCCTGAGAAGGCTTTCACTAGATGTTGCAACATTTCTGCAGGGACTTGCTTCCATTCAGCCACAAGAGCATTAGTAAGGTCGGGCACTGATGTTGGGCGATTAGGCCTGGCTCGTGGTTGGCGTTCATCCCAAAGGTGTTTGATGGGGTTGACGTTAGGGCTCTGTGCAAGCCAGTCAAGTTCTTCCACACCGATCTCTTAAACCATTTTTGTATAGAACTTGCTTTGTGCATGGGGCATTGGGGCAAGTAGTGTTCTCCGGGCATCCGCCAAACCCAGATTCATCTGTTGGACTGCCAGATGGTGAGGCGTGATTCATCATTCTAGAGAACGCATTTCCACTGCTCAAGAGTCCAATGGCGGCGTGCTTTACACCACTCCAGCCAAGGCTTGGTATTGCGCATGGTGATCTTAGGCTTGTGTGCAGCTGCTCGGCCATGGAAACCCTTTTTATGAAGCTTCCGACGCACAGTGCTTGTGCTGGTGTTGCTTCCAGAGGCAGTTTAGAACTTGCTAGTGAGTGTTGCAACCGTGGACAGACGATTATTAAGCGTTACGTGCTTCAGCACTCAGCGGTCCCGTTCTGTGAGCTTGTGTGGCCTACTACTGCCAATGTTTGTCTATGTAAATTGCATGGCTGTGTGCTCGATTCTATGCACCAGTCAGCAATGGGTGTGGCGGAAATAGACAAATCCACTAATTTGAAGAAGTGTCCACATACTTTTGTATATATGGTGTGTATATATATCCAGTATTTATTTGAACATTTATATCATACAGTGGACACCTAAGCCTATAGGCCTATGCATGCAATGCCCTGATACATTTAGTGCTTAAATCTCTGACAGCTGAACCTTGAGGTGGACAATTATTATTTTAGGAAAGTAGCCTAAAACAAATAAAAAAGTATGCTATAAAGTTTTGCATATGCTACACATCAAAACACAAGGAACAGTGTTTTCTTAATTTGTTAAAGCTGTTTTTAAAGAGGGGGACTATGTATACAGCTGATAGGTGGAGAGAGGTGCTACAGAGTCCAGCAGAGAGAGAGAGAATCTCAGTAAGGCAAAAAAGGTCCAGTTGCCAGAATCACAAATACAAATTCCATCTAGACACCATTGTTCTAGAGCATGCAAAATCGATACATACCTCGGCCTATACATCAGTGCCACAGGTAACTTCCACAGAGCTGTGAACGATCTGAGAGACAAGGCAAGAAGGGCCTTCTATGCCATCAAAGGGAACATAACATTTGACATACCAATTAGAATCTGTCAAAAAAATATTTGAACCCATTGCCCTTTTTGGTTGTGAGGTCTGGGGTCACCAACCAAGAATTCACAAAATGGGACAAACACCAAATTGAGACTCTGCATGCAGAATTCTGCAAAAATATCCTCAGTGTACAATGTAAAACACCAAATAATGCATGCAGAGAACAATTAGGCAGATGACTGCTATTTATCAAAATCCAGAAAAGATTCTACAACCACCTAAAAGGAAGCGATTCCCAGACCTTCCAAAAACAAAGCCATCACTGGCAAGCTGGTCCTGGAGCTCTGTTCACAAACACAAACAGACCCCACAGAAACCCAGGACAGTAACACAATTAGACCCAACCAAATCATGAGAAAACTAAAAGATAATTATTTGACACATTGGAAAGAATTTAAAAAAACAGAGCAAACTAGAATGCAAACTGTTTGGCCCTAAACAGAGAGTACACATTGGTAGAATACCTGACCACTGTCACTGACCCAAACTTAAGCAAAGCTTTGACTATGTACAGACTCAGTGAGTATAGCCTTGCTATTGAGAAAGGTCACCGTAGACAGACCTGGCTCTCAAGAGAAGACAGGCTATATGCACACTGCCCACAGAATGAGGTGGAAACGGAGCTATACTTCCTAACCTCCTGCCAAATGAATGACCATATTAGAGACACATTTTTCCCTCAGATTACATCCACAAATAATTTGAAAACAAATCATATTTTGGGTGAAATACCACAGTGTGCAATCAAACATTTGTAACATTTGTGTAACATTTGTGACAAGAAAAATTCAGCCAGTGATTTTTTTTTGTAACTTTAAATATTTGCAAATTGTACGCTGCATATAGACATAATATGCCATTTGAGATGTCTCTCTCATTTTGTCTCTCTCATTCTAATATTTGCTGTTCACTTTTTTTGATTATTTCACTTTTGTTTATCCATTTCACTTTCTTTGGAAATGTAAACATATGTTTCCCATGCCAATAAAGCTCCTTGAATTGAATTGAGAGAGAGTGTGAGACAGTCTGATCTGAGAGAGTCTTCGAAAGAGAGGGGGAGGGTGTCCTGAATCTATGATTGGGGATTGACTGAGGGCTGTATAGTGGTGTGTACCCCTCTCCTGTGTGTTGTGGTTATGATCGTGGTTATGAGGCTAACAGCTGGGTTGTTATGATAACCGTGTGGCGGCTCGGCAACATGTTTCTGTGGTCACGGGTAGAAGGGCGCAGGGCTGCCGTTACGACCCTGACTCCCTGAGAGGTTGGCACTCCTCAATGACAGAAAATGTAAATTCAAAAGTGTGTGTGTGTGTGTGTCTGTGTGTATTAGTTAAACCTGTTCACTTTACCAGTAGTAGGTAAACATTTTGTGGCACAGAAAGAAAGGGAAATGTTGTGAGTCTGGTTGTGTAGGCTATAGTAATGTGTTATTAATTACGTTTTAGCTAGGGTTTGGTGTAGATGCAGCAGAGATGCTGTAATTCAAGCACTATTGTCCTGTCATGACGTTGCCCTCTTTGAGTACAGCGAGCACCATCCCCCGCTCTCTGCTTCTACAACCAGACTGCTGTGGTCAGAGGTCGTAAATTCCTAAGGAAGACCCTGCCTCATGGCCACACAGTATTAGAGAGGGTAAACTTTCACAGAGGACAAAGGAAATCCTTCCACCTCACAGAAGTTGAGGTACGAACAAATGTCATGTTCCAGAGAAAGTGTAAAAGATCGGTGAAGAATCCAGCTACGAACTGGTGCGTTTGTCACAACTTGGGAAGCTCATGGGAGATGGTATGGCCACATTACCATAACACTGTTTATATAATAGCCTCAGATATGAGGTTTACATCTAATTGTTGTATAAGAGGAATGAGTGAGTATGATACTGTTTGTATAATTGTGTAATATGGCTGTGGACTGTTTAATGAAGAAAAATACAATTCCCTTTTGATTTGAACTAAATCAGAGGACTGCCCCTGAGCCCAGTTAGGGTCAGACATCCTGGGACAGCCCCTTTCTGCCATTTCGAATAAAAACCAACTTTGAGAAATTATCAGCAGACCATGTTTTTCTACATTAGGGGAGGACTAAGGTTGTTGACCAAGCTTACCTCAATTATGAGAGGACTTAAGATGTAGGCCATTGCTGAATCTTTTTAACCATACCACGCGGTTAAACTCTTAGATTATCGATACCGACAGAATGAGAACAAGTCTTTGATACTAATTACTAGTCTGCAGCTAGGAATTCGGCATCATTGAACGCGAAGAACGACAACCGTTGAAACACCCATTCTATAGCGAATGTCACTTTGAACTATCCCTTCTAACCAAGACAGAGAGAGAGAGAGGGAGAGAGACGGACAATTCTACAAAATAAAGACTTTTCACCAGCGATCAAGACGACACACTGAGAGTAAATATATATATTGATTGCAATTGTTCCCGAATGAGTGAGCTTTCATGTGTAAGGGATTAGCATTTTAATTGTTAGAATTAACTCTGTAGGGACTTCTTAGTCGACCCCCCATTGCCCCTTTGTCTAACAAGCCGCCATGCCGGTTCAGCCCACTAGGGCACATCCTATCATTTCATGTAACCATATTTACTGTTTGTTTATGCATTTCTGTGAATTACTTAGTAATAAATAAATGATTTAAGACAATTGATATGTATGGATGACTCATAGTGAAGACTGGATTCGTGCAGAAAACCAACCATTTACGTTTGGAATGAGACTAACGTGAGGTAAAATAAATAAATCATTAATCAGAAGGCTATTGATCAGATATGAAAATATCTGAAAGGTTGTATTGGGAAATTATTACTTTGTAACCTGAATACTTTCCTTGGTGCCCCTATTTCCTAGTTAATTACAGTTACACGATTAATTAGTTTGATCGTGTTATACTAATTACAGGGAATCTTTGATAAAACTATGTCTTCAAATTTAATGATAGTAAAGACACGACAGTACTTACTGTAAAACATTACAGCATCGCTGTACATTAACGCTAGGGATGCTGTAATATGTTTTACAGTAAGGTAAGGAAAATAGTACTGTAAAATGACATTATTAAGCTGGCAACTCCTGGTGCCACTATAATGCTGTTTTATTTAGATGGAAAATTAGAAATGTGTAGTTGACATTAAAATGTGAAAATACACATGTGAAAGTGTAGCTGACATGAGTCTGTCATGGTTGCTCGTGGTCATGTGATGAGGTACACCCGCCTGCGACTTCAAAATTAGTGTTGGCCCTCTTGGCGACAGGTATTCTAGGCGGCAGGTATTCTAGGCGGCAGGTATTCTAGCGGTTAAGAGCAGCTTGATTAAGGCAGCTCCCCGCACCTCTCTGATTCAGAGGGGTTGGGTTAAATGCGGAAGACACATATAGGTTGAATGCATTCATTTGTGCAACTGACTAGGTATCCCCCTTTCCTATGTGAGACCCAGGTTTTAATCCTGCCAGTTACAAAAGCACATGTGTAATTTATGATATCACATTAGAAATGTTGGGAAACCACATGTTTGAGTCATGAAAAATAAACATCTGAACACATAAACAATGCTCAAACAGTAGCAGAATATCTGATCACCTCTTGAAATGAACTTCGAGCATGACAAAACTATTTGTGTTATTTTACTGATGACTGCAGAGTAGTACAGAGGAGCTTTATCATACATAAAAGAACACACAGCCACACACACCGTCGTACAGATACACACACTCAATCACGCACAAACAGACACACAAAAACATACACACAACGCGACTATGTGCTCATGAAAAATCATTTGGATATTTTCCAGGGAGCTCATTGAAATTGAACATCGGGAAATGTCTTCAGCATTGTGGGCAGTGGTGGCTGATGGTTGTAATTCCATGACTCAGGATCAGAGGGCTGTGTGTTCAATCTCAGCTGTGAACTCTTTGAAAAATACTTATTTTCCACCATCATTTGCAAATAAATTCATTAAAAATCCTACAATGTGATTTTCTGGATTTTTTTTCTCATTCTGTCTGTCATAGTTGAAGTGTACCTATGATGACAATTACAGGCCTCTCTCATCTTTTTAAGTGGAAGAACTTGCACAATTGATGGCTGACTAAATACTTTTTTGCCCCACTGTATATATATATCGCAGTGGTGGGTAGTATATGGGGCTTTGGTGATAAAACGGATGGCACTGTGATAGACAGCATCCAGATTGCTGAGTAGAGTGTTGGAGGCTATTTTGTAAATGACATTGCTGAAGTCGAGGATCGGTAGGATAGTCAGTTTTACGAGGGTATGTTTGGCAGCGTGAGTGAATGAGGCTTTGTTGCGAATAGGAAGTCTATTCTAGATTTAATTTAGGATTGGAAATGCTTAATATGAGTATGGAAGGAGAGCTAATAGTCTAGCCAGACACCTAGGTATTTGTAGTTGTCCACATATTCTAAGTCAGAACCGTCCAGGGTAGTGATGCTAGTCAGGCGGGTGCAGGCAGCGATTGGTTGAAGAGCATGCATTTAGTTTTACTAGCGTTTAAGAGCAGTTGGAGGCCACGGAAGGAGTGTTGTATGGGATTGAAGCTCGTTTGGAGATTTGTTAAACTTCTTTGGGATAGGGGGCAGCATTTTCACTTTTGCTAATAGCACTCACTGTTGCCCATAGTGGCCAATTATGAAGGCATTTCTTGACGTCCTCAGGACATGGATAGACATCCAATTTCCACGATCTCCCGGGACAATGGCCTGATGATTTTTCATGAGCACATCATCACGTTGTTTATGTTTGTGTGTGTGTGTGTGTGTGTGTGTGTATGTGTGATGAAGGCGTGTGTGTATCTGTACGACGGTGTGTGTGGCTGTGTGTTCTTTTATGTATGATAAAGCTCCTCTGTACTACTCTGCAGTCATCAGTCAAATAACACAAATAGTTTTGTCATGCTCGAAGTTCATTTCAAGAGCTGATCAGATATTCTGCTACTGTTTGAGAATCGTTTCCATAATAACTAATGTTCTGTGTATCTTATATCTTATAAATCTGATCTGAGCTGAGGCTTTCAGTACATTACTTTAATATAATGAATCATGCAATAATTCACACGTTTCTCTTATAGACAATAACACACAGGCAAGTACACATACACACGCACCCAACAGGGCCACTTCCAAATAATGTTAATTCTGTATATAAGCACCCGGAGCTTTTTCCCTCAGTTTGGTCTGCTCCTCTGTTGAAACCACTGATTGTTAATGATGGACATAATCCATGAAACACAATCTTATGAATGATAATTTTGAAGACAGTCCAACACAGATGCATGAATGTTAACACAGACACTGGGAATATTAACTCACTATGGATCCAGACAATTCAAACCCTGCTGAAATCAATCAATGAACAAAACCATACATTCCTGCCACCGTTATACTATGACTATTGGTAACCACGGTTTCAGGCTGACTGTGCTTTAGACAGAGCATTGAGCAACATTGAACCAGTTAGTGGAAGAGAAGTTAAATGCAAGGAAAGAATACTACACGATAATAGCTTTCAATCATAATGTGAGATGTGTGTTTGTGACACAAAAGACACATAGAGACAGACAGCTAGACATACACAATGCCATTACGTAAGAGTAAGATGTGTTCGTGACACAGGGGAAACATGAAGACATGCACACACAGAACAAGAGGTTTAGAGACACAGACACACTGCTAGAGAAGGTGTCTTTAACAGTAGGAAAGGAGAAGGAGGGAGGCAGGGAGGCAGGGAGAGAGGGAGGGAAGTAGGGAGCAAAGGGGGAAAGGAGGGAAGGGGGTGGTGGGACTGGTGCCATCTCTTTGCTGAGAGAGAGGGATTTCACAGAGCAGATGTTAATCTTCCTGACAAAAAGAAAAGTAGACATCCCTCCATCCCGTTAGCTCTGTTTGTGACTGTTCTGTCCGCCTGTTCTTCGGTATGTGTCATGCATAATTTAACAATGAGACAATCATCTAAAGACAGACAGGGTGTGTGTGTTTGTGTGTGAGTGAGTGTGTGTGAGAGAGAGAGAGAGCTTCACTATCTGGCAGTCCAATGGACAAATCTGGGTTTGGCGGATGACGGGAGAACGCTACCTGCCCCATTGCATAGTGCCAACTGTAAAGTTTGGTGGAGGAGGAATAATGGTCTGGGGCTGTTTTTCATGGTTCGGGCTAGGCCCCTTAGTTCTAGTGATGGGAAATCGTAACGCCACAGCATACAATTACATTCTAGATGATTCTGTTCTTCAATCTTTGTGGCAATAGTCTGGGGAAAGCCCTTTCCTGTTTCAGCGTGACTATACCCCTGTGCACAAATCAAGGTCCAAATAGAAATGGTTTGCCGAGATCGGTTTGGAAGAACTTGACTAGCTTGCAGGGAACCGTGACCTCAACCCCTTCAAACACCTTTTCGATGAATTGGAATGCAGACTGTGTGCCAAGCCTAATCGTCCAACATCAGTGCCCGACCTCATTAATGCTCTTGTGGCTGAAGGGAAGCAAGTTCCTGCAGCAATGTTCCAAAATCTAGAGGAATGCCTCCCAGAAGAGTGGAGGCTGTTATAGTAGTAAAGGTGGGACCAACTCCATATTAATGCCCATGATTTTGGAATGAGATGTTGGAGGTGTCCACATATGTTTTGTCATGTAGTGTATATCTTGAAAACTTGATTGCTGAAATGCAAAACATATTGGGACTAAATCAACAATAGACTCATGAAAAAAATACCAAAATATAGTTTTTGGTTGGTGTTTTCCTTTAAAGGATAGTCTTATTCTGCGCTGCTGGTGGTTGTGTTCAGTGGTGGTTAGTAGAGTGGTCAAGTCAGACTGGGGATGAGATTGTTAGTAGAGAACCCACTGAGAGTAGTGACCTCAGGTTGAAGAGAAAGAGAGAGAGACATTAAGAGAGAGAGACATTAAGAGAGAGAGACATTAAGAGAGAGATAATAGAGAGAGGAAAACTGAGCGAGAATGTGCTTGCAAGAGAAAATGAGAGATTCTCAGAAGGTGAGTGTGCTGAGTCTCTAACTAGAAAAGTTTTTTGGAGAGATACTCCCAGCTGGTAAGAGGGAGGGCTGTGGGACAGAATATTCTCTCTCCTCTCCTTTCCACCCATTCACTCTCAATCTATCTTTTTTAAGAGATACAGCCAGCCGGTGAGAGGGAGGGAGGACTGTGAGAGCATATTCCCTATTCACTCTAAATCTATTCTCAAATGTTGTTCTCTCTCGTTTTCCCCTCTCTGCTAATGCTGCGCTGGGCGTATTGAGTGTGGAGGGCTATATCACCCTGACAGAAAACATAGAAAGAATCCATACATCTCTGCCACCCACTGTCCACACACACACACACACACACAAACATACATACAAATACACACACCCACACACACGAACAGCCATGATACATAATGCATGCACACACACACACACACACACACACACACACACACACACACACACACACACACACACACACACACACACACACACACACACACACACATTAGCACACACATGCACGCACCCAAGCACACAAACACACACAATAAATCGCCGCCAGACTAAAAACAGACACACAAACTTACGGGAAAAAGACATATTGCAGCAGTGCACACTTCAAAAAGAGAGGATACTCACAAACATGGACACCAACACTCTCCCATCACTTCACTACATAGGAATGACGTTGGCATATTCCTGAGACTGTGTGTATGCTTGTGTGCATGGATGTGCGTGAGTGTGTGTGTGTTTGTACGACGGTGGGTATCATATCAACGGCATTCCTATTAGGAATACACACACAAATCTGGATGATTTCCCAGTAGGCGTTGGGGCAGATAATGAGTTTTTAATTGTTTTGGTGGCTTCTGATGACAGATGCACACACACACCCACCACACACACACACACACACACACACACAGTTTATTAATGACAGATACAAATATCTGTTCACATTGTGACAACGCCTCTGGATTTGTTCTTTGTTTTTAATAAACATTCCTCTTCAGTTTCAAAGCCAATAGAGGTACTCATTTTTCTAACGTTTTTTATTTTGTTTTGGTCTTTCATCCTGTTATCTTTTTCTTCTTCCCTGTTAATCCTTTCGTGATCATGAACTCATCCTTTAATTATCATATTCATCGAAGATATCTTTGTCATTACATGACATTTTGATTAGATTATGTACATTTAGAATGCCTTCCCCTGTGTTTTTTTATTTATTTCACCTTTATTTAACCAGGTAGGCAAGTTGAGAACAAGTTCTCATTTACAATTGCGACCTGGCCAAGGTAAAGCAAAGCAGTTCGACAGATACAACGACACAGAGTTACACATGGAGTAAAACAAACATACAGTCAATAATACAGTATAAGCAAGTCTATATACGATGTGAGCAAATGAGGTGAGAAGGGAGGTAAAGGCAAAAAGGCCATGGTGGCAAAGTAAATACAATATAGCAAGTAAAACACTGGAATGGTAGTTTTGCAATGGAAGAATGTGCAAAGTAGAAATAAAAATAATGGGGTGCAAAGGAGCAAAATAAATAAATAAATTAAATACAGTTGGGAAAGAGGTAGTTGTTTGGGCTAAATTATAGGTGGGCTATGTACAGGTGCAGTAATCTGTGAGCTGCTCTGACAGTTGGTGCTTAAAGCTAGTGAGGGAGATAAGTGTTTCCAGTTTCAGAGATTTTTGTAGTTCGTTCCAGTCATTGGCAGCAGAGAACTGGAAGGAGAGGCGGCCAAAGAAAGAATTGGTTTTGGGGGTGACTAGAGAGATATACCTGCTGGAGCGTGTGCTACAGGTGGGAGATGCTATGGTGACCAGCGAGCTGAGATAAGGGGGGACTTTACCTAGCAGGGTCTTATAGATGACATGGAGCCAATGGGTTTCTGTGAATGTCTGTGTGTGTTTTCCTGCGTACATTAGTGAGTGTGAGTGACTCACTGAGTGTGAGTGTGACCAGTGACCATGTGATACACACAGTGCAGTATGTGATCAGAGACTGCACTGAGATACACAGTGCAGTACGTGATCAGAGACTGTACTGAGATACACAGTGCAGTATGTGATCAGAGACTGTACTGAGTTACACAGTGCAGTATGTGATCAGAGAATGTACTGAGATACACAATGCAGTATGTGATCAGAGACTGTAAAGAGATACACAGTGCAGTATGTGATCAGAGACTGTACTGAGTTACACAGTGCAGTACGTGATCAGAGACTGTACTGAGATGCACAGTGGAGTATGTGATCAGAGACTGTCTGAGTTACACAGTGCAGTATGTGATCAGAGAATGTACTGAGCTACACAGTGCCGTATGTGATCAGAGAATGTACTGAGCTACACAATACAGTATGTGATCAGAGACTGTAAAGAGATACACAGTGCAGTATGTGATCAGAGACTGTACTGAGTTACACAGTGCAGTATGTGATCAGAGACTGTACTGAGATACACAGTGCAGTATGTGATCAGAGACTGTACTGAGTTACACAGTGCAGTATGTGATCAGAGAATGTACTGAGTTACACAGTGCAGTATGTGATCAGAGAATGTACTGAGATACACAATGCAGTATGTGATCAGAGACTGTAAAGAGATACACAGTGCAGTATGTGATCAGAGACTGTACTGAGTTACACAGTGCAGTACGTGATCAGAGACTGTACTGAGATACACAGTGCAGTATGTGATCAGAGACTGTACTGAGTTACACAGTGCAGTATGTGATCAGAGAATGTACTGAGCTACACAGTGCAGTATGTGATCAGAGAATGTACTGAGCTACACAATGCAGTATGTGATCAGAGACTGTAAAGAGATACACAGTGCAGTATGTGATCAGAGACTGTACTGAGTTACACAGTGCAGTATGTGATCAGAGACTGTAAAGAGATACACAGTGCAGTATGTGATCAGAGACTATACTGAGATACACAGTATGTGATCAGAGACTGTACTGAGATACACAGTGCAGTATGTGATCAGATACTGTACTGAGATGTTTCAGTGCAGTATGTAATCAGAGACTGTACTGAGATACACAGTGCAGTATATGATCAGATACTGTACTGAGATACACAGTGCAGTATGTTATCAAATAAAAATTTAATCACATTTTATTGGTCACATACACATGGTTAGCAGATGATAATGCTAGTGTAGTGAAATGCTTGTGCTTCTAGTTAATATCTAACAAGTAATCTAACAATTGCCCAACAACTACCTAATACACACAAATTTAAAGGGATGGGAAAAATAATATGTACATATTAATATATTGATGAGCTATGGCCGAGAGGCATAGGCAAGGTGCAATAGATGGCATAAGGTACAGTATATACATATCAGATGTTGCACTGAGATACACAGTGTGATGTGCAGCATAGGCACTAGTACTACTGTACTAACACTGTAGGAAATCCTTTACATAAAGTTTGTGCTGTGGCTTGACGCAGAGTTTGTCAGCATGCATGTGTGACAGTGGGATGTACAGCGTCTTTGTGAACGTGTGTTTGCGTTTGTGTGCATGATGAAGGAGCGTGTGTGTGTGTGCAGACACGTGCAGAGACAGGGGTCTACCTGTGCCCGAGCACCTGCCCCTTTTCCCTTCCACTCGCCAAGTGCCCATTTGGGTGGTGGTATAACTACACACATACACACATATATATACATATATACATATATATATATATATACACACACATTTTTAAAACTTCTTAGGGCTGCAATTCCGTTAACGGGATTGATATGACAACAGCCAGTGAAAGTGCAGAGTGCCAAATTCAAACAACAGAAATCTCATAATTAAAATTCCTCAAACATACATGTATCGTATACCATTTTAAAGGTAATCTTGTTGTTAATCCCACCAAAGCGTCCGATTTCAAATCGGCTTTACAGTGAAAGCACCACAAACGATTATGTTAGGTCAGAGCCAAGCCACAGAAAAACAGCCATTTTTCCAGCCAAAGAGAGGAGTCACAAAAAGCACAAATAGAGATAAAATTAATCACTAACCTTTGATGATCTTCATCAGATGACACTCATAGGACTTCATATTACACAATACATGTATGTTTTGTTCGATAAAGTGCATATTTATATCATAAAATCTCAGTATACATTGGCGTGTTATGTTCACTAGTTCCAAAAACATCCGGTGATATTGCAGAGAGCCACATAATTTTACAGAAATACTCATTATAAATGTCGATGAAAATACAATTGTTAGACATGGAAATATAAATACACTTCTCCTTAATGCAACCCCTGTGTCAGATTTCAAAAAAGCTTTACAGAAAAAGCAAACCATACAATAATCTGAGAACGTCGCTCAGTAAACAAATAGAGATATCCGACATGTTGGAGTCAACAAAAATCTGAAATAACATTATAAATATTCACTTACCTTTGATGGTCTTCATCAGAATGCACTCCCAGGAATCCCAGTTCCACATTAAATGTTTGATTTGTTCGAAAATGTCCATCATTTATGTCCAAAGAGCTACTTTTGTTAGCACGTTTGGTAAACAAATCCAAAGTCATGAAGCACGTTCCCGAGTTGCAGATGAAATGTCAAAAGTTCCGTTACTGTCGGTAGAAACATGTCAAACAATGTATGGAATCAGTCTTTAGGATGTTTTTAACATAAAACTTAAATAATATTCCAACCGGAGAATTCCTTTGTCTTCAGAAAAGCAAAGGAACGCAGCTACCTCTCATGTGAAATGAGCGTGACCAGCGCGTGACTGCTGGCAGACCTCTGACTCATTCCTCTCTCATTCGGTCCCACTTCACAGTAGAATCCTCAAGCAAGTTTCTAAAGACGGTTGACATCTAGTGGAAGCCTTAGGAAGTGCAACATAACCAATATCCCACTGTGTATTCAATAGGGGCTGGGTGGAAAATCGACCAACCTCAGATTTCCCACTTCCTGTTTGGATTTCTTCTCAGGTTTTTGCCTGCTATATGAGTTCTGTTATACTCACAGACATAATTCAAACAGTTTTAGAAACTTCAGAGTGTTTTATATTCAATACGAATAATAATATGCACATATTAGCAACTGGGACTGAGGAGCAGGCAGTTTACTCTGGGCACCTCTGGGCACCTTTTCATCCAAACTACTCAATACTGCCCCTGCAGCCATAAGAAGTTCATTAAATAACATTTTTGTTGCTGTTATTCTGAACCCACTGCCCCCAAGTCGTCGTGTTGCAATAAAGATCGCCATCCCCAATCCATACCTCGTCTGTTGGTCTGCCTCGTATAGAGCTTATGTCCACCCGGTTTGACTTTTTCCAAATTTGCCCTGCATGGAGATTGCAAGCAGCTGGTATCCAAACATTCATGGCTTGAAATGCGGTCACCAGTCAAGTGTGTGTTGCAAGCTACCTAGTTTAAACATGAACATTACTGCCACAGCAGCATACCATTTGATTAATACTTGATCATACGATTTACATCATCGTGAATATTCGGTCTGGTTGGCTACAGACAGCAGCATTTCAGAATGTATTTCCTTATAGGATCATAGCCAAGGGAACGGTGTTGAAGGTGCTTCAGTATCTGTGATAAATTGAAATAAGTTTGCCAAATATATAGAATTACTGCTGTCTGTTGAAAAATAAATGATATAATTCAGAATAGCCTATGAGTAGGCATACAATTTAGCCACAGAGGATCAACAGCTTCTTAAAACAATTTGCCTGGCTGTGGATTGTGTGTAGCCCAATAACAAGGCATAGCCTACAGTCAGGAACAATTGCAGGAAAACACAGGTTGGAAAGCAAATGGTTCCTGCTGAAAAGAGAAGACTAATCTATCTGCTGTAGGCTACCAAAATATTTTAATCAACTTCCAAATCGGCCTATTGAGTGAACATTGTTTTAGAAGGTAAAACAAGAGCGAGGTAGGCTTTTGGCTGAAGCGCATCTGCGGGTTAAGTGAGCTGTATCATCATTGGGTGAGTAAGTGAAACTGGAAACCTCTTTTAGGACTATAATTTCCTGCTCATACTGTATGATATGTTTCTCTCAACACAACGTGGTTCAGGCTATTGATGGATTCAGATGATCTCAGATTCTCAGTTTGTCAGGCTCAAAGTAGCCTGTCATTTCAGTCATTTGTGCGGTATTACAGTTTTTTCCAACTGCTTACACAAATTTTCAAAACTGTCTCCTTTTTTTCAAAACTCTACACACAATTCCCAAAACTGCACACACAAAATGCAAAATGCCTCACATCTCCTTCAAAATGTAACACTGCATTCAAAATTCCATAAACACATGTCAGAATGAAGCATTTGCATCAAATGGCAAACACTGCTTTCATAATACTACATTTTTGGATATAAACGTAAACGTAAACACTGTTGTTCTAAATCTAAAGCTCTTTGGTCTTTCATAGGCTTATATATACATTTCAATACAATGTTCTACAGTGAAATTAATCGGGTGAGAGTGGTAACAAGTACACTGTAAACACCAATGCAATGTAGAAACAGAAAATATTTATTAGGCCAAACATTACTGTTGTATACAGTAGCATACAACAAAACCATAAACATATGTAAACCAAAAGTATATTCTTTAGAATACAGTAAAGAACAGAATTGTGTGTGTGGCGTCCCAAGGGGGCAGTACAGGAATTGGTAGGGGGGGGGGGGGGGCAGTCACCAGTGCTAAGCTACGCTTCATCTCTTCTCCGGCCTGAGTCTGGCCACGATACTTCGTCCACATCACAAGATAGGTTTTCTCTTGCCAAACATCGAGGGAAGAATCTCCTAGCATGGCGTATCCAACCTTGGACAGAGGCAACCTCTACGTCCCCACATAGACCATATTTATAATTGCAGTCTCTTGTACATCTGTAAACAAGCATCCTCATCCTCCATGATGTCTTTGCCTTTCCACTCTGTACAGAATTCAAACACAGTACGTGTTCAGCATAGGAACTGTAAACAATGTACAAAAAAATGTAGTAAAGCATGATAACCAACCTTATTCATTCAGTGGAGTAAATGGATGGCTTAGAGTTACAAATGTTTTTGCAATACTATGAAGTCATACGTATTTTACAGTACATTACTGTAATGCTAAAATAGTCATTAGATAGTTGCATACCTGTTCTCATTTCTGAAGGTTCGAATTATGGACGCCACTGTAAATCGACTCAAATTGGGCTGGACTCTCAGTCCAGCCTCTCTCATGGTCAAACCGTGGTTGATCACATGATCAACAAATGTTGCCCTAATATCATTAGAGATGCCTCTCCTTCCTTCTCTTCTTTGCCCTCGTCCTCTTCCTCTCCCTCCTACTCCTCTTGCTCTCTGTCCATTGTTGGCATCCATTGTTCAAAACAGGTAATCTGACCTTTGACATATTTATAGGCCTATACTACAGTAAAGCAGTGATTGGTTAGTGATCAGTTAAGCTATTAGTGTTTGCACATGTGAGGAGTGTGTGTGTGACCTGGTGAATAAGTGTAGCATTTTGATTGGTTGTGTTTGGAAAAGGAAAGCAAGTCACTTCCTGTTAGATTTTTGTGTTTTAGGTTGAGAATTGTGTGTAGTATTTTGAAAAAAGTGTTTTATGCAATTGACAACTGAGTCAAAGGCTGAGAAATAGCTTATGGTTTTTCACATTTGGTGTGTAGTTTTGCACTTTGAGTGAGAGGTTTCAAAAATCGTGTGACATGAAAAGATTTTGTGTGTAAGCAGTTGGAAAAAACTGTAAAAAAGATCATGTCAAAGTCTACATTCATGTAAAATGACGTAGAATTGCATGAATTGCTTTCCGGTACTTCTGCACTCCCCCCTCTGGCGCTCACTTTTTGTTCCAGCTCCTCACGAATTAAAGCAATGAACATATGTAGTCTAGACTCTAACTAACCACCATATACTAAAATATCCACACAAGCCATTAGCCAGCCAGCCAGCCATGTAATCATGAGTTAGAAGATTATGAATATTAGGAGATATTATGAAGTTATTATTTAAGAACATTGAAGATAAATTACAATCAGTAAAAAAATGATCAAGCTAGCTAACTAGCAGATTTACATCAATCATCAACATCAATGATCATCTTATAGCCGACCCTCTTATCCCAATGTTAGTTAAGTCTTCAGGAGGCACTTTCACTAGCTTGCTTACAAGTTGTGATGCGTGAGTGTGTTGTTGCAGATATAAACAGGCCTATGCTAACAAATGTACACATTTCCTCTACAGAGGCATCTAGTATGTAATGAATTTCGAGATATGAAATAAGTTTATTTTATTTTATTAAGGTGGGAGCCTTTTTTCATTTTGAGCACCTGCACGGCCCTGTGTGTGTGTGTGTGTGTGTGTGTGTGTGATTCCATAGACTTTGATCAGCCCAGGAAGAGGCAGAGACAGGCTGACAGAGGCTTAGCATCAGTGTTGCTGTTGTCATGTGTCAGTGCTGCTGTTGTCATGTCTCTGCTCATCTCTGCTAGAGAAAACAAGACAACAGCAGTCACAAACCACACAGCTAAGTGACACCCACCATACCAGGTCTGTGATTGTGTGTTTGTGGGAGACGAGGGGAGGGCAAATTGACAGTCATTCCGAGTGACACACACTCCCAGGTGCATATCTTTGTGGAAGTGTGAATGAGTTCTTGTTCATGTATTTGTGTGTGTGTGTGTGTGTGTGTGTGTGTGTGTGTGTGTGTGTGTGTGTGTGTGTGTGTGTGTGTGTGTGTGTGTGTGTGTGTGTGTGTGTGTGTGTGTGTGTGTGTGTGTGTGTGTGTGTGTGGTTGAGAGCGCGAGAGCGCGAGACCTAAGTGACATTCCCACTAGGCTTTTCAGCTTTGTGTTTGAACCACATCGTGCATCACATCACTGACAACAGAGGAGGGGGGTTTTGCTTTGTATTTTCCTCTTCCTTGTTTTGGTCTGACACTCAGGCTTCATTTGCATAAAGCAGTCTAACCCCTGCCTGGCTATTGGTTACCAGTATCTCTCTCAGCAACAGGAACAGGGACAATAGATTTGTACAATTTGCAACACTTGCTCCCCCTGCAAACCTTCAACTTAAAACCTCTATACACTCCACAGTGCCGCCTCTCCTCCTAACAATAAGTGCTGGAGTTGGCCAGAAATACCATTCAATCTTTCCTGACTTATTGAACATAACTCTTTCTTCTCTCTTCCCTCTTCTCTCTTCTCTCCTCTCTCCTCTCTCCTCTCTCTCCTTTTTCAAGGATCTTTCAGAAATATTGAAGTTAAATTGTTATGAATTGCTCCCTCTCCTCCATTTCTCTCATCTCATCTCATCTCTTCTTC
This sequence comes from Oncorhynchus kisutch, assembly GCF_002021735.2. Taxonomy (NCBI): domain Eukaryota; kingdom Metazoa; phylum Chordata; class Actinopteri; order Salmoniformes; family Salmonidae; genus Oncorhynchus; species Oncorhynchus kisutch. The sequence continues at coordinate 20,154,123 of NC_034186.2, read as the reverse complement.
TCTCTCTTTCTCTCTCTCCCCTTCATATCTCTCTTCCTATGTCTCTCTTAACTCTCTCTCTCTCTCTCTCAGAGATAGAAATGAGCAAGGGATGCTCTTGGGTGATTGTGATAATAAGGATGAGTGGAGGGGCAGAATGCAGCACAGAGGAGCGGAGGGATCAAGGTACAGGAACAGGGCCAATAGATTTGTACAATTCGCTCCCCTTGTGAACCTTCCACTTGAAATATCCATACACTCCACGGTGCCCCCTCTCCTCCTGAGACTAAGGGCTAAAGAAATACCATATAATCTTTTCTATGACTTACTGAGCTCATCTCCTCTGCTCCCTTCTCTTCTCTTTTCTCCTCTCTTCTCTCCTTTATCCTTTCTCAAAGATCTTCCAGATATATCTTAAAGTTCAATTCCATCTGTGGCTCAGACATATGCGAGACAGGATCATCTTTTTTTTACAGTGCAAACAGACTTGCAATGCTATATGAATTGGTGCACATTTAAAAATCAGGGGTAAATAATAATAAAAAACTATTTTGGGGTCTGTGTCAGTCTCAGTCACTGCTCCCTGCGTGTATGACCTCAGTAGAAGGACCTCTGGTTGTAGAGCTAATGGCAGATATGAGCATCTAGCTCTGAGGCAGAGGATCACTGGTCGTTCAGTTCAAGGGTCAGTTGGTTTCTCATCACTAAGTCTCTTGATACTTAGTACTTAACTCAGTACTTACATTTGGTTACTACATGAATCCATATGTGTTATTTCATTGTTTTGATGTCTTCACTATTATTCTGCAATGTAGAAAATAGTGAAAATTCAGAAGAATAAAGTAGGTGTGTCTAAACTTTTGACTGGTACTGTATAGTTATAGTGAGAGTTATAGTGACAATGTCTTAGCTGCATTTCAGGAGACTTGAGACACCTTCTCAATGGTCCTGTTAACGCAACAAGCTCTCACTGTCTCACATCAGAATTAAATGTTCATACGTTTCTCAAATGTCAAAGTTTGAAGTTGTTCCAAACATCAAATGTTTTAGTGTTTAAGGTTATGTTTAGGCATTAACTCTGCATTTTGAAGTTTAGGGTTAATGTTTGGGATAGGCTTAAAACAAAAATCTCAAAAACAACTTTCGATCGCTTGATTCGAACATGCAATCTTTAGCACCAGAGGCCAATGTCCATCCCTGTCCACAATGCCCGAGTAAAACCAAAACTGAATTGAAGGGAACTGCGCTCACTGTTGCCTCTAGTGGTCGGTTTCAACGTCATCTCCTGACATCCTCAGACGTGGACTTAACGTCAAATACTGACTTGTATCACATGTGACCTGGCTGTGCTAACCAACATGTCCCCCAGTCCAGAGGATACACACACAGATACAGTAGCATCCACCCCTCCTCTGCTCCTCATCAATATTGATGCTGTGCTTCGTTGTCACTGACTCAACCCTGTGGTCTGGACCCAAAGAAAAGTGCTTGTTCGTGTAACCTCACTATGCCGTTAATTGACGTTTCTCTCATTCCCTCGCTCCTGTTCCCCTGTCCTTCCTCTGATCCCAGGAAGGGATCTTGTTACATAATGTATTGCAGAGTAAAACTCTATTGCAGACTAAACTCTACCTATACCTACAGCAGAGCATGTGTGTGTATGTTTGTATGCTTCTTCTGTGTCTAGTCGGCACACATGCACATCCTCTAATCCAGCACAATAAAAGGCAGAGTTTGATGTACGAGCTCGTCTGTGTAACTTGGGGATTGAGGCAGAAATTGCTTCGCCACTTCAATGTGAAATTCAATTAGAGCGTGTTCCAGTGATTTGCCCCTTTAATTTATTCTCTGTTCCCAGAAAGAAAGGCTGTTTCTCTCGCTGTGTGTCCATAAAGACACATCTGACTGCCAGACTGCCTCACATTAACCAGGTAAAGACCTGCTGTAACAGCCTGTAGCAGGTGAAGAGTCTATCTAATAGCCTATTACCGCATCATTTACCAATCCCCTGTTGTGGAAAGGCTGTTTTTAACCATAAGTGTTCTCTACCTCACTACTGGGCCTTCTTCTCTTCCTTCACTTCATACTTCCTCTTTAACTCCACCAGTTATGCCTCGCTACCTCCTTCCCTTCCTCCCTTCCTCTCTTACCTCCCTCTATACCTCCGACTTGAGGTGTCTGTGTGTTTGTGTGTGCAGAAGTCCTCACAAGGATAGTAAAACAAGGAAAATTTGAGAAACGTGGGGACATTTCACCAGTCCGCACAAGAAAAAAGGCTATTATAGGCTAAGGGGTTAGGGTTAGGGTTACAATTAGGGTTAGAGGTTAGGTTAAGGGTTACGGTTACTATTAGGTTTAGGGGTTAGGTTTAGGGTTAGGGGTTTGGGATTAAGGGTAGGGTTAAGGTTAGGGGGAAAATAGGATTTTGAATGGGGATCAAAGGTTTGGTCCCCACAAGTATAGTAAAACAAACATGTGCGTGTTTTGGTTATTTTTTAGGTTTTGAAACAACTAATTGACTGAGGTCAGTTCAATAATTTGAATTCCATTTCTTTCAGTTGTTTTTATGTGAGCTCAATGCTCACATTGCACAGTTTCTCTAGAGATAAATCAGATCCAGCCTGTACAGTGCGATGTAGTATGGTGTTGTATTTTCCAACAGGCCGATATTCTACATGGTTTAGCCAAAGACCATACAGTATGAACTGCTTCTCCAATAGAAATCCCAGATCCCACTTGTAGGCGATGTCATGGTGACGTTGGCTAGCTAAGCTCAAGTGCAGAAACAGGTCACCGGGTCTAACGGTCGTCTCATGTTGTTTTTTATGACAATGAAACGTGTCAGTTTGTCACTTTCCCAAGGTTGTGCACTTTAGATTTAGAGAAAATTAACTAACTAAAGAATAATTTTTCACTTCTCACAATGACTTCTGAAACCCGACCTGGTCTGCTTGGTCTGTTTCGCAAGCATTTCCGTAAGTCTCGCGATGCTGAGCCTCTGGGTTAAGAAACTCTGTGGTTTAGCGCAGAAAACATGGTAATTAATTACAATGACCATAATCCAATGCACACCTACTTGTCCTGTCTGTGTGTTTCTTTTATGCCTGCTACTAAGAGACAGAAGAATGTGTAATGGTGAAGGAATATAGAGAGCAGCTTCTCAGGGTATCTCTACCTGAAAATACATGATCTAAGTGATTTATTGTTGGTATTCAGTAGTCATAAAAGTAGGCCTTATTTCCTTTGAAGGACTACAAAATAGTGATTTTTGTCAGACAGCATAGGCAGCAGCTCTATACAGATGAGATGATGACTTGGAATGAAATAATAAAGTCATCAAATAAAACAAATGTAAAATACACAACAGCTGAAATATTGTATTAAAGTAAAGTAATGAGAATAAATGATGGTTAATAAGTGATAAGCAGTAATGGGCATCACTACCATCATGGGACTTTATTCATAGTTTTATTCTGTGTTGTTACAGCATTCAACCCACATAATGCATAGTGCAGTTAATGTCATAAAACACTATCAAACCGAAATCGAAAATTGTGATTATTATTTTATAATTGAGCTATGGGCCAGTAACCGAAAGGTCACTGGTTCAAATCCCTGAGCCGACAAGGTGAAAAATCTGTCTGTGCTCTGAGCAAGGCACTTAACCCTAATTGCTCCTGTAAGTCGCTCTGTATAAGACCATCTGCCTAAAATGACTAAAATGTACAGTGAAATGTGAAATGTGTGTGTGTTGATGGGTTCAGGTCCTAAAAGGTCACAGTTCTTTTGGTTCTTCTTTATAGTTCTCTGACAGCTAATAGAAGTACACTTTGGTTTACATGGAGATTCTCAAGTAATGTGTCATAGTGATCTGATTTTCACTAGAGCAGAGCAGGTTAGAAACCAAAGTGATGGTAAGTGATGACAATTGCCTCTGTGTGTCAGTTTCTGTTTTTGTGTATGTGTGCGTGCGTTTGAGTGTGTATACAGAGCTCTACCTCTCATTATAAATTAGATTGAGCTGTCATCAGTCAAGGCGTTTATTAGCTGTGTGATTCAAGTTGCTTTGAGGGGAAGGAAATATATAATATAATTGGATATTAGTGTCATTTCACTGTCCCATGTTGCACATATATTAGGTTATGAATTATGAAGGGCATGCTAACATTTGGAAATGCCAATCATTATATTTAATAACGTCTCCCCGTGTCTCAATCAGTTGAGGAGTCAAGGTCGTTACTCTATATTTGCTTCCCAAATGGACTAGTAGTGCACTACATAGGGAATAGGGTGCCATTTGGGACACAGTCCATGGCTCTCACAGATAAAGAAATATTTAACCCCCGTGGTAATAGATTATTTATAATCAAGCAGGAAGAGACTCAAACGCTGCCTTCCTGCTACTTTGGTATACTGTATATAGGGTAAGAGAAACACACAAACACCAGCATAAACTGGCACAGACACACACACACACACACACACACACACACACACACACACACACACACACACACACACACACACACACACACACACACACACACACACACACACACACACAATACTTGTGTAACTGTGTGCTGTATTGGCTGGATTTAGAGAGTGAAAGTAAAGCCCCTTCTCTCTCCAGGCTCTGTTTCATGCTGCTAAGACCCTCCACCATATTAGCATATTTAAAGCTGTCTTCATAGGCAATGGTTGTTACCATATGCATGCATTTTAATATTTAGTTTGTTTAATTGCTTCAGGTTTCTCTTGGGGAGAAGGAAGAAGGGAGTACACAGGGGGATGAGAGGAAGGGGTAGGGGAGCAAGTGTAGGAGGGGAAGGATGAGAGGGAGACAAGGGGAAGAGTGGAGGAGGAGGATGGGGAATGAGAAGAGGTAGTAAGCAGTGGTGTAAAGTACTTAAGTACAAAATGCTTTAAAGTACTACTTAAATCGTTTTTTGGGGTATCTGTACTTTACTTTACTATTCATATTTTTGACAACTTTTAATTTTTCTCCACTACATTCCTAAAGAAAATAACGTACTTTTTACTCTTTACATTTTCACTGACACCCAAAAGTAGGACAGGAAAATTGTCTAATTCACGCACTTATCAAGAGAACATCCCCGGTCATCCCTACTGCCTCTGATCTGGCGGACTCACTAAACACAAATGCTTTGTTTGTAAATGATGTGTGAGTGTTAAAGTGTGCCCCTGGCTATACGTAAATTTAAAAAATCAAGAAAATCGTGCAGTCTGGTTTGCTTAATATAAGGAATTTGAAATTATTTATACTTTTACTTTTACTTTTGATACTTAAGTACATTTACTTTTGATACTTTTAAAACCAAATACTTTTAGACTTTTACACAAGTAGTATTTTACTGGTCGACTTTCACTTTTACTTGAGTCATTTTCTTTTAAGGTATCTTTACTTTTACTCAAGTATGACAACTGGGTCCTTTTTCCACCACTGGTAGTGAGGAGGGGGAAGAGGGGATGAGAGAGGGAGCTAGAGAGAGGAGGGGAAACAGGACGAGAGATGAGAATTCTCGGAGTGCTGGAATTCCACGGTAGTTGATCTCATTTGGGAGAGGACGGAAGTTACACACTGAGAGAAGGTTCAAAGACAAATCTTGCATGAGACGCATACACATACACACAAATCCCTCTGTGTGCGTGTGCATGCGCATGTATGTGTGTGTACAGATATGACTGCGGTGAGATTCTTGTGAAAGCAAAACTCATTTGCATAAGTTTGAGGCAAAACACAGATGCCTGGCGAATCAGCCGCCATTCTGAGGCTGAACGACCAATCATCCTTCAGAAGCTCTAAGGGTGTTGCCCTACAGGCATCCCAGAACCCCAGACTTCATTTTACAGGTTTATGTTCCTGGTTTCTCCTCTGTCAGCTGGTCTTAATTGACCTTTAAATGACTAAAACCATATCGAAACTGTGTATAAATGTGAATATACCTACATTGTTAGTCTTTTGACTCTGCCCAGCTTGCTAACAGTCATCAAAACGAAAGCTAGACAGTCAGGGAGCATCGGAAATTCAAAAAGCGATGGATAGAGGCCAATTTTAAGGTTAGGGTTAGGGTTTTTGACAGCAGGGAAATATAATCCATTTTAAGTGCGGCTCTCCGGACCTTGGTAAAGACTGAATGCGGCCTGTGGGGAAAAATTAGTTTGAGACCCCTGGTCTATATATTCAACGGCTTATGGTCTAGGCCCAGAGCTGCCAGCCCAGGTAAAAGCCAATGACACGCAGATCAAGCTCTCTTCCATTACATGGTGAAGGCCTACTGCATTCATTAACCTTCCTATCTGGCTTATCTCTGCCTCTCTGATTCTCTCCTCCATCCATAGGCAGCCACTTACAGACCTCCTTCTATTCCCCTACTTTACTGCTCCCCCCACCTCTCTTCTGAGAGAACCCAGATAGCTCAACAAATCACTACTTGGTCAAAGCACCCCACTTGGGAAATAACACTGTCTCGAGTGTGTGTGCATGTGTGTGTTTGACACGCATGCTTGTGAGTGTGTGTACTTGTGTGTGTGTGTGTGTGTGCGTGTGTGTACATGGTCACGCCTCTCAGTAAATCACTTTTCAGACACCTACCGGAATATCGCTGAGTTCCCCACCGCCAGGTACACCACTTGTCCCTCTAGTCAAAGCAGGTAGTGCAGGGCTGCACAACCCTCTTCCTGGGGTTGGGCTGTCCTGTAGGTTTTCAATCCAACCCTAATTTAGCAGTTAGGATTCAGCTAGTTAAGGTCTTGTTGGGCAGCTAATCAGGTGTGTTAAATTAGGGTTGGACTGAAAACCCACAGGACGGTAGCTCTCCAGGAAGAGGGTTGGGCAGCCCTGAGCTAGTTCCTTCACACATGAAGGCAACAGCTGCCGGTGACCATAGCAGTGAAAAGCAAACATTATTGGTGTGTGAAAAGGGAATCGCTATAACACCATAAGCCTGCATACAAAATGTAATTACATAAAACAGAAATTATTAATCCGCAAATAGATTAGAAAACCATTATTTTATTGTTAAACGTGACTCTAAAAACGGATGATGTTAGCCAGGTAGCTAGCTAGAGGAAGTTAGCTTTTCTACTGTGATTGGTCAACAAAGACGGCACTGCTTGAAAAATAAAGCATAATCCTATTTTCTCTGCCTCGGCTGAGCAGCTTCCATGGGCATGAGCACCGCCAACCGCTCCGCCTGGATCGAATTTCACCCCCAGCCTAGGATTCATTGAAAATGAATGAGCCACCCAGTCCACTGCGCGCTGTCTGTGAGTGCCTTAAGGCAGGCATTACACTAAGCTCAGGAGAGTGTAAGAGCGTGTTATTAGATTTTCAGCCATCCAACTTTAAAATCAGACTTTAATCTAATCCCTGTGCACTGTGGTTATGGATGCGTGAGTTCACACTGATAGAACAGAGAATGGGTAACTTACACACAGTAGACAATTTATTAGGTATACCCATCTAGTCCCGGGTCGGGCGCCCCTGTAGCCATAAAGAGATGCACTTGGTCAGCAACAATGTTCAGATATGCTGTGGCGTTCAAACATTGCTCAATTAGTATCAAGGAACCTAACGTGTGCCATGAAAACATTCCCACACCATTACACAACTGCCGTTGACACCAGGCAGGTTGGGGCCATGGACTCATGGTGCCTATGCCAAATCTGGACTCTGCCATCAGCATGACGCAACAGGAACCAGGATTCATAGGAGCAAACAAGGTTTTTCAACTCCTCAATTGTCCAGTGATCGTTATCATGTGCCCACTGGAGCCGCTTCTTCTTGTTTTTAGCTGATAGGAGTGGAACCCATCTGTGACAAGGGCCGACGAGTTCTGCGTTCCGAGATTCCGTTCTGCACACTACTGTTGTACTGCTCCGCTATTTGCCTGTTTGTGGCCCGCATGTTAGCTTGCACGATAATTGCCATTCTCCTCCGACCTCTCTAATCAAGGAGCTGTGTTTGCCCACAGGACTGCTGCTGAATGTATGTTTTTTGTTTGTCGCGACATTCTCAGTAAACCCTAGACACTGTCGTGCGTGAAAATCCCAGGAGGCCAGCCATTTCTGAGGTACTAGAAATATTGGTGCGCCTGGCACCAATATTCATACCACACTTAACGTCGTTTAGGTCCCTCGTTTGGCCCAGTCTAAAGTTAAATTGAACAGTAATTAAATGCCTTGATGCCTGTCTGCCTGCTTTATATAGCAAGCCACGGCCACTGTCTGTAGGAGAGAACCATTTTCGTGAACGGAGTTGTGTACAGCACTCAGTGGCCAGTGGCTGATCTAACTACACACCAGTAATATTACCTTAAATCCAACACTTTGATAATCACAGTAATCTGGAGGAAAGGGAGAGTGTTAGTATTTGGGGAAAAGATGGAGAAGGAAGGTAAGGAGTTTAGGCTTCGACTTGGGGAAACAGGGATTTGACTTAAAGAGATGCTCTGGTACTTTTGTACACTTTTTAGCCAGTACCACGTCATTGCTCTCTCTCTCTCTCGCTCTGCTGTGTGTGCATCTTACCAGCTGTCACTCAAATGGTGAGGAGCTCATTGGTTGAACTGAAATTGCTAGGCCATGTGGGGAAGAATGTAGAAAAAATGGCGCAGCACAGTGTCCAGAAAAACAGTTGCTTTCGAACTAGGGATTTCATGGCTAATTAAGGTAAGACTGTAAACTCTGCTCATAGATTATGCATGTATGAACTACACATTAACACATCGAGCCCAAAGCGGGAGGTTTAAAAAATAGTTATTAAACCTCCCAGAAGTATTTAAACCAAAGTTCCAGAGCATGTCTTTAAATGCTGGCAGTGGTGTTTCTGTGTTTAAAATCTCTTTGAGATAAACAGTTTTTTCTCGTACTGAGTGTTGCACCATTGGCCTCACAGTGGTAATCCTGAGGGTGTGTGTGTCTGTGTGTATTTGTGAAAAGTCCAATATCTTGAAATCTTGGACTACTGAAAAAATCCCCAATGTTTTTGAGTGGATATTCCCTTTAAGTACCGAGCTACAGGCCAGAACATAACACAAGCATTATGTCCTCCTTATTCATTCATACCCGCACTGCTCTGAGTAATCCATCACACACACATATGCACAGTAACTCACTCACACATGCGTGACTACATTCATGCACATGCAAGCGCACGCGCACGCGCACACACACACACACACACACACACACTATACACTGACAGTGCACCTGTTCCAGAATAGCTCTGCTAGTGTTAATTAGGTGTCTGCAGCCTGCAGCTGCCCGGAGCAGAGCGATGATATCGTTGTCACCACAGTGATATGACACACAGTGCCCAGGGACCTGTATCTGCGACTGCTTGTGTGTTTGTGTGTGTGTGTGCAAATGTGTGTGGGTGTGTGTATGTGTGCGTGACAACACAGAGTTATGGATCCTACTGAATAGCTGCTGTTAGCGCAGTGTCATTCTCAGATAGAGCCTTATTAGATCCCCACAAACTGTTCATTAATATTGACTGATAAGATACACCAGCCATTTGCCTGGAAAAAGCAAGACAACACTTCATGAATAATCTTCTCCAGACATCACACTGTTAACTCAATAGAAGGCCCCAGTAATATTGAAGGAACGCTGTCAGTGGGAAAGAGGGATAGAGAGGTGGAGGAGTAGAAGAACGAGGGTGTGTCAGATTGGAGCATGGAAATTAGAGAGATGGTGTGAGGAGGGAGCAGAATGAATAGAAGGAGAGTAGAGTGACAGAGTGAGAGAGAGGAGAGGAGAGCAAAAGAGAGAGAGAGAGAGAGAAAGAGACACTCAGAGTCAGGAGGGAGTCAGAGAATGGAAGAAGTGAGGGGAATTATTCGCCCCATACTGTGCTGGCCTTGAGTCTGAGTCAGCCCCAGCGCCCCTCGGGCTGTTTGAAGCCAGATCAGATAACATGGAGAAGAGAGTTAACATAGAGAAGTTCCACTTCTCACAGACTTTACTGTAGCTTTATAGGGTGAATACAGAACACTGTGGGGAGGGAGGGAGGGAGGGAGGGAGGGAGGGAGGGAGGGAGGGAGGGAGGGAGGGAGGGAGGGAGGGAGGGAGGGAGGGAGGGAGGGAGGGAGGGAGGGAGGGAGGGAGGGAGGGAGGGGGAGGTGGCAGCCAGAGTAGATATGAAAGCATCCAAGGAGACCAGGTTCTGTGAGTTAGAAACTGTCTATCTTTTGGTGTGTGCTTATGTGGGTGTGCGCGTGTACCTGCCTGTGTGCGTTCGTGTGTGCATGCATACGTGTGTGCGTGCGTAAGTGAGTGTGTGAAAGAGAGTAAGAGACATAGAGAGAAAAGTTAGAGTTGGGAACCATTTCATTCTGTGACAGCGGTGTCCAGGAAACCTGCTCTCTGATTGGCACCACAATATAAAATATAAAAATATATTTTTTAACAACCAACTTTCTCACATATTGGCTCAGTGTGTAGGAGAGACAAAGACAGAGAGAGGAGAGAGCTTTTTCCCCCATGCCTGTCGGTCTGTTCTGATGCTGTGCTGGGCAGGTCTATATTGTGCAGCAAGACTTTGGCTGTAATTTCCTGCCCTGATTCTGGATGGAGATTTCATTTTGATCGACTCTTTGTGTGTGTGTGTGTGTGTGTGTGTGTGTGTGTGTGTGTGTGTGTGTGTGTGTGTGTGTGTGTGTCGGATGGGGGTTTATTTCCAGTCATAATATCAGGGTTGGTGATCCATTAAATTACCAGCAAAAATATTGTAATCCGATTACAGTTACTTTTGAATACACTAGATAATTACTACTAGGATTTTCTTTTTATTCAGAAAGGATGCTTGCGAAAAAGAAAAGAAACTTAATTTTCTCTCAATGACATTCAAATCAGCATCGAAAAAAGGCTTAAGTTTAAGTTTGTTCTGCATGAGCGAGTCAGACCACAAGTCACAGACCATTATGATGACACACCAAATGTCATTGATGGATCATGGGAGAAGAGCAGGAATAGGTTTTGTAGGCTACAGTCCAAGCTATGTCTTCCAACGCTGTCGGCATCCAAAGATGATCCAACTTGCATAAATGCTTGGAGGTTAGGATGACAGCAGTGGTGTAACCTACGGTGATACGGATATCACTTATTGAATCTACATCTGCATTGATGTGAATCACACTGCTGCTCTCTCATTTAGCTACTTGCGCCTTACGGATTGTGGTTGTTGTGGATGGCTGTTCACAAATGTACAATATATGTGTGTTGTAACCCAATAATGGTTGAATTAAAGAAGTATAAGCTGCCTATCAATCATTGATTTTGAGATCAATGGACAGACATTGAAAAATACTCTTGCAACAGCTGCATAGTGCGTATCCCAGCCTATGGAATAGAAGTTTGAAAAATATGTTTTTTAAGTTCCTCCCTTCTAAACTCCTCTGTGGTATTCTATAAAAAACTAGTTCAATTTAAGAAGACCACGGGTGGGGCTTTTATTGCTCAATCTAATTTGTGCTGATATAAATATACATATTTTTTTCCAATGGGCCTAATGGACACATGTTCAAACTCACACATTTTTGATAGACTTAAAGGGGGGATATGTAGTTGCTACATCCATTTTCTGACTTAGAAATGAATTATGTATACCTATTTATTCTTGAAAAATAAAATTTATAAATACCACATGAGCTTAGTTCAACTGTCACACCCCATGAGAACCCAACATATAAGCTTGTTTTTCGTCAAAGTTAATAAATATTGTAAATGTAAACAATCTCTGTACAGCCTGAAAATATGGTTAAAACAATACTTTTGATATCACATATGGTATGTCTATTAATATGAAAGTGGTTCCATTTCTCCAGGCCCATCCCTCAGCTTTTTACCAAAACAGAGGCAGGGTGCCTGCTTTGTTATTGTTTCAACTATGGATTCTCCCTTTAAAAAGCTGCTTTCAACTGTGGATTTGCCCTTTAAAAAGCTGCAAATTATCAAGATATCAAAGTGTCACCAACAAAAACATAAACAATAGGCCTATAGCAAATGCAGCATGCAAATTGCACTTTTCAGTAGTGCTCTAAGCATGCCATTTCATGAGAGCAGCATTTATTTTTCAACTCGAAGCAATGAGCCCAATCAGTCCTCCATGACAATCAAATCATAAACAACAGGCTAATAAGTCCGTAGTTTTTGGGTTATGCTCTGGCAAAAATAATTGGGCTAATCTATCTTTCTATATTTCAAAGATCTATTCTTGAAGATCAAGGGCTATTAAAGTAATTGGAATGACTGGAAATATGTCAGACTTTGATTTTTAATGTAAAGATATATCCTAATCATATTATTATCTGTAGTAGAAAGCATTGGGTTAAAAGAACCCTACATATCCAACCCATAAAATAAATGCAACATCCATTTATGACCAGCTATGTAAATTCTAACATTGATTTATCCTGCAATAGATGTAATCATTTTTGTATTCTTCTAATCCCTCTTAAGGGGAAAGTAATATAAAAGTAACTGGAAGTAATCTAATTACATTACTGAGTTTGAGTAATCTGAAAGTTATGTTACAGATGATCATTTTGGACAGGTAACTAGTAACTGTAACGGATTACATTTAGAAAATAACCTACCCAACCCTGCATATTATTCCGCTGAAGTAGTGTGTGTGTCCCTTGGGAGAAGGCCTTTGATATGAGCCTGGTTGTCCTTGAGAGAACCAGAAGAGACGGTCCATCTCCATGGACCAGGGACATTGTACCTCACTGAATCCATCTGGGAGAAACATGAAGAAATGAATAATTCAGACTTAATACGAAACCATTTCTCACTCCTCTGTCTTCTCTCTCTTTCTCTCTCACACACACACACACACACACACACACACACACACACACACACACACACACACACACACACACACACACACACACACACACACACACACACACACACACACACACACACACACACACATGCACTCACTTGTGTAGACAAACATACACACAAGAAATAAACAGTCCAGTCCAGAGATCCCTGTTAATTTCCAGTGATACTTTCCGACATGCCCTATGATAGATTCATGCCCTGTGATAGTGATTCATGCCCTGTGATAGTGATTCATGCCCTGTGATAGTGATTGGTGTGAGTGTATATTAGGGATGCATCTCAGTGCTAGAGGTGACACTACAGACCCTGGTTCGATTCCAGGCTGTATCATAACCTGTCGTGACTCGGAGTCCAATAGGGTGGCGCACAATTGGTCCAGCGTCGTCCGTGTTTGGCCGGATTAGGCCGTTGTTGTAAATAAAAATTTGTTCTTAACTGACTTACCGATTTCAATAAAGGTTACATTTTTTTAAAATTATATAATATGAGCAGGCAGACACAGGCAAGCTATGAACCACATATTGAGTTCTATATTAACTAGAGGCAATTAACGATTCAGTGAGTGTGCACATACTGTACATGTGTGTGTCTACAGTATATGTCTATGACATTGTGTGAGTGTGTGTGTGCACGCATGCGTGCGTGCATGCATGCGTGGATGGGGATGCATAACTCAAGCTAATTAACAGTCTTGCGTCCCTGTTCCCTCTAGCAGATTCCCCAGGGAGATCGTTCAAGACTGACTTCAAAATTGGCCGTCTATCCATGTCCTGAGGACTTCAGGAAATGCCTTCATAACCGGCCACTAGGGGCAACAGTGAACACTATTACCATCAATAAATTATTATTATTATTATTATTTATTCAACTTCTATGTCACTTTTCACTGCAGAAATGATCAAAGACTGATTTAAACAGGAACAAGAATAAAATAAAACAAACAAGAATAAAATAAAACAGCTATATGACAGAGTAGGTCTGGGCTACGATTTTAGTCAAGCGTTGAAAGTTAGTTGTTTCAAGCCTACAGTAAATGGAGCGACAGACAAGAGGGATCCACATGGCTTGAGGGAGAGGGAGGAGGTAATCAATTGCGGAGATGAGGAGGTCCTCTGGAGGCAACACAGTTAACTCTCCGTTCAAGGCTTGTCACCGTCGCATCGCCGTCCCCGCCATCTGACTGTGGCTTCTTTGTAGCTGTTGACTCCTTATGCCGGTCTTGTAGAATGAGATTATGTTTTTGAGCTCTCCACTTGGAAGTAGGCTTGGGTTTTGCGTTTGGAGGATGGGTGTAATCTCATGACTCTGGATCAGAAGGTTGTGTTTGATCCCAGTCGTGGACACTTTTTTTATTTCATTTTATTTATATCCCAAACCTTAAACCTTACCTTAACCATTTAGAATGAGTGCCTAAACTTAACCCTTAGCTTCAAAATGTTATGTTTGATGAAATGGAACGCTACAGAGCAGCAGGAGCAACAAAAACACTTTGAAATGTGACATTTGGAGCAACTTCAACAATTGACATTTGGAGAATGAACATCTAATTCTGCAGTGAGACTGTGAGATCTTGTTGGATTCCCAGTCCACACATCAGCCTTTCCCCCAGTACACTGAGAAGTCTTTGAGGGAGAGAGAAAGAGAAAAAGAGAGTAAGAAAGAAAAAGAGAAACAGAGAGACCAAGCGAGTGAGTGACAAAGATTATTGCATGCTGTTGATCATATTGAACTGTATATTGGGCCTTATCATTCATCTAAGGTATGGTGTAGTAGTGTCAAGCCAAACTATTGAGAACTATTGAAACTATAAAACTATGGTATTGGTTTGTAGTATTAGACCATACTACTGGGCTTTAATACTACAGCTGAATGATTTACATTTTCACACGTGTTCTAAATATCTCTAACGGTCGCTCCAGCACCATTTTTTTTTTATGCACCTGATGTCAGAATGTACTCACTGTTCCAAAAAGTGATTGTTACACAACAGGACAGTTAACTCGTGCTGCCCTCAAACCAAGACACAATGTTTGCTAATTCACCATGTTTCAACTTGTCCATTTCTAATTATTTTCTAACAAGTTTTATTTTCAAACAACAGTTTTGAATAGAGGTGTGTTCTGCCTCATTAATTTACATGGAAGTAGTCCATTTCACTGTTGCAGACAATCTCTTTGATGAGAGCCCAGGCACTTCTCTAATGTTTACGCAGATCAAGACTGCAGAGTATGCAGACATTTGCACAGTCTTGCACAAACGTTTTCCCCCTGGCACATTTTCTGGCTGACGCTCGCATTGCCTACATTGTTGTTTTCCTTACAAATAATAACTTTGGATATGTGTGCGTTCCTAGTACAGTGCCTTCGGAAACTATTCAGACCCCTTGGCTTTTTCCACATTTTGTTATGTTACAGCTTTATTCTAAAATTGATTCCATCTTTTTTCCCTCCTCATCAATCTACACACAATACCCCATAAGGACAAAGCAAACACTGGTTTTTTATTTAGACATTTTTGCAAATTTATCAAAAATATAAAACTGAAAAATCACAATTACATAAGTATTCAGACACTTTACTCAGTACTTTGTTGAAGCACCTTTGGCAGAGATTACAGCTTTGAATCCTCTTGGGTATGACGCTACAAGCTTGGCACACCTGTATTTGGGGAGATTCTCCCATTCTTTGAAGATGCTCTCAAGCTCTGTCAAGTTGGATGGGGAGCGCTGCTGCACATCTATTTTCAGGTCTCTCCAGAGATGTTCGATTGGTTTCAAGTCCGAGCTCTGGCTGGGCCACTCAAGGACATTCAGATTCTTGAACCGAAGCCACTACTGTGTTGTCTTGGTTGTGTGTTTTGGGTCATTGTCCTGTTGGAAGGTGAACCTTTGCCCCCGTCTTAGGTCTGGAACATTTTCATCAAGGATCTTTCTATACTTTGCTCCGTTTATCATTGCCTTGATCCTGACTAGTCTCCCAGTCCCTGCCGCTGAAAAACATCCCCACAGCATGATGCTGCCTCCACCATGCTTCACCATAGGGATGGTGCCAGGTTTCCTCCAGATGTGACGCTTGGCCTTCAGGACAAAGAGTTCAATCTTGGTTTCGTCAGACCAGAGAATCTTGTTTCTCATGGTCTGAGAGTCTTTAGGTAACTTTTGGTCAACTCCATGTGGGCTGTCATGTGCATTTTACTGAGGAGTGACTTCCGTCTGGCCACTCCAAATAATTTCCAATCAATTGAATAACTTTTAAAGCTTCATACAAATGATCATGGAGTCTACCAACAAACAGCTGGACAACCTGACTAAAGATGTACAAGACATTTAAACCAGCCTTCAGTTCACACAGAACTTTCCAGAAACTGTTCCTCTATGCAGAATGAAAGCACCAGAGTAAGGGAGGGCCTCCAGACCATGTCTATGAAGCCTGAATACCTGGATAGACAATCGAGGAGAAATACTCTTGTAATAGGATCCAGGAGATCCAGGAGAGCCAAAGTGAGCCATGGGCTGAATCAGAGGACAAAGTTCGAAAGCTGTTTGGATCCACAGGTTGAGCTGGAACGTGCTCACCGATCTGGAAAATCAGGGGGCGCTGATGGTGCCAATGGTGGTGCCAATGGAACCAAACCCAGGCCAATTTTAGTGAAATTCCTCAGGTTCAAGGATAAGCTTGCAGTTCTTGAAAAAGCCAAATGCCTTAAAGGGTGCTACATTTTCATCAATGAGGATTTCTCTGATGCAGTCTGTCCTAGATGAAAGAACTAATACCAGCTATGAAGGCTGCAAGAGAAAAAGGTGACATAGCATACCGAGGTATGACAAACTGATTGTTCACCCTCCTTCCCAAGGAGTTAGGAGTAGCAACAGACATAAGTCATTCCATCGCCCCCCCCCCTACTGTAAATCTACCAAAGAAAGGAATGTTAATTGCTCACTTGAATATATGCAGTTTTAGGAACAAGATTCATGAAATATGCTTTCTAATGCAGTAAAACATTATTTATGTATTGGCAATATCAGAGACTCACTTGGACTTATTTTGAGGATGCTGAGATCTCAATACATGGATACAATTTTGTCAGGAGGGACAGAAATAGATGTGGGGGTGGAGTTGCAGTTTACATCCAGAGTCATATTCCAACAAAACAACGTAAGGACTTAATGTTTAATAGATTATAAGTGCTATGGGTACAGGTGCATTTACCACATTAGAAACCTATACTAGTTGGTTGCTGCTATAGGCCACCTGGTGCTATGTGAAATATCTTGACGTAATCTGATGAAAATAGGGAAAAATATTTTTGGGGAGATATGAAAATATATATATTTTTATAACAACTGTCCATTGAGAAAGAAACGTATTTCTGTTGCCAATATATGTAACCTTACCCAAGTTATGACATTACCAAACAGAACATTCACTAATAGGTCCGGTATCACATCATCAACTTGTATCGATCACATTGTTACTAACATGGCTGAACATTGTTCTAAAGCTGTATCAGTGGCACTAGGTTGTAGTGATCATAACTTGGTTGCACTTACTAGGAACTAAAATACCAAAGGCTGGCCCTAAGGTAATCTACCGAAGGTCCTACAGAGGGTTCAATCAGGACTCACTCACTAGGAACACTAAAATACCAAAGGCTGGCCCTAAGGTAATCTACTGAAGGTCCTACAGAGGGTTCAATCAGGACTCACTAGGAACTAAAATACCAAAGGCTGGCCCTAAGGTAATCTACCGAAGGTCCTACAGAGGGTTCAATCAGGACTCACTAGGAACTAAAATACCAAAGGCTGGCCCTAAGGTAATCTACCGAAGGTCCTACAGAGGGTTCAATCAGGACTCACTAGGAACTAAAATACCAAAGGCTGGCCCTAAGGTAATCTACCGAAGGTCCTACAGAGGGTTCAATCAGGACTCACTAGGAACTAAAATACCAAAGGCTGGCCCTAAGGTAATCTACCGAAGGTCCTACAGAGGGTTCAATCAGGACTCACTCACTAGGAACACTAAAATACCAAAGGCTGACCCTAAGGTAATCTACCGAAGGTCCTACAGAGGGTTCAATCAGGACTCACTCACTGGGAACTAAAATACCAAAGGCTGGCCCTAAGGTAATCTACCAAAGGTCCTACAGAGGGTTCAATCAGGACTCACTCACTAGGAACTAAAATACCAAAGGCTGGCCCTAAGGTAATCTACCGAAGGTCCTACAGAGGGTTCAATCAGGACTCACTCACTAGGAACACTAAAATACCAAAGGCTGGCCCTAAGGTAATCTACCGAAGGTCCTACAGAGGGTTCAATCAGGACTCACTCACTAGGAACACTAAAATACCAAAGGCTGGCCCTAAGGTAATCTACCGAAGGTCCTACAGAGGGTTCAATCAGGACTCATTTGTTGATGAGAATAAGAATGTACAATAGTTAGAAGTGTGTAGTAAGGATGATCCTGAAATGTCACTAAGTTTGTGTATTAAATGATTTATGAGTATAGCTGATAAGCATACCTCTTTGAGAAAATGCACTGTGAGGTTAAACGGTGCCCCATGGACTGATGATGAGCTGAGAAATGTAATGATTCAACGTTATGATGCCAAAAAAGAAGCAGATAATTCTGGAACTTTGCTTGATAAGCAAAATATTGTAATTTAAGAAATCTTGTGACCAAGCTTAACAAAGTAAAGAAGGGATTCTATCAGCACAACATTGATTAAATAAAGGGTGATGGGAAAAAATTGTGGAGAACATTGAACGCTATTATTGGTAGGAATTCGAACATGTCCGCCTCTTTTGTTGAATCAGAGGGTGTATTTATTACAAAACCACACTACATCGCAAACAACTTCAATTCAAATTTTACAGGCAAGTTGGACAGGTTGAGGAATGCTATGAATCCAACTGATGGCTCCATGTCATATACCCTTATAAAAGATTGTAGGAGAGGCAATGCATGTTCAAATTTCACCAAGTAGAAAGGGAAGAGGTAGAAAGAATGCTGTTGTCTCTTTTGATTGACAAGTCAAATGGTACAAATAATCTTGATTCTCAAATTGCTTAGAGTTATAGCTAACCAAATATCTATCCCAATCTCTCATATTTTAAATAAGTGCTTGATGTATGGGGTGTGCCCAGAGGTCTGGAAAGAGTCAAAGGTTATTCCACTAACTAAGAATGAAAAATCTGCGTTCACTGATCCTAATAGTAGTCTATAACCTTGCTGCCTGTGTTAAGTAAATTATTGGAAAAAATTGTATCTGTACAAATCAAGGATTATTTCTCATGTAATGCTCTGATAACGGGTTTCCAGCATGCATACAAAGAAGGGCATTCTACGAGTACGGCCTTAGCACAAATGACAGATGATTGGTTAAAGAGTATGGATAACAAGAAGTTAGTTGGTGCAGTGTAGCTAGATTTCAGTGCTGCTTTTGATGTAATTGATCATGAACTGTTAATAGGTAAACTGAAATGTTATGGTTTTAAGTCTGCAGCTCTATCCTGGATGGAAAGCTATCTATCCAGGAGAAGGCAAAAAGTGTTCTTTAATGGTAGCTTTTCAAACAGTAAAGATATACACTGAGGTGTCCTCAAGGAAGCTGCCTAGGCCCACTTCTCTACTCTAACTTTACTAATGATTTACCTTCAGTAATGAACAAAGCAAGAGTGGTAATGCATGCTGATGACTCTACAATGTATAGCGCAGCATCATAATGTAATGAGCTAACAGATGTACTGAGTAGTGAACTAAGAATGGTGTCTGAGTGGGTTGATATGAACAAATTAGTGTTGAACATTTCTAAAACTAAATATGTTGTATTAGGTTCAAGATAGGTGCTTGTTGATGATCCCCAATTGAATTTGTCGATGAATAGAATGCATGTAGAGCAAGTGAAAAAACCAAACTACTAGGCATCATCTTGGACGCAGCTTTATCATGGTCAGAACACATAGATATTATTGTTATTAAGATGGTTAAGGGAATTGCTGTTGCAAGAAAATGTTCAGAATACGTAACATCTTGCTCTCTGAATCAGGTGATTCAATCCCTGGTCCTATCACACTTAGAGTACAGTCCAGTTATATGGTCAATCCCTGGTCCTATCACAGTTAGAGTACAGTCCAGTTATAAGGTCAATCCCTGGTCCTATCACACTTAGAGTACATTCCAGTTATAAGGTCAATCCCTGGTCCTATCACAGTTAGAGTACAGTCCAGTTATATGGTCAATCCCTGGTCCTATCACACTTAGAGTACAGTCCAGTTATAAGGTCAATCCCTGGTCCTATCACACTTAGAGTACAGTCCAGTTATAAGGTCAATCCCTGGTCCTATCACACTTAGAGTACATTCCAGTTATATGGTCAATCCCTGGTCCTATCACACTTAGAGTACAGTCCAGTTATATGGTCAATCCCTGGTCCTATCACACTTAGAGTACATTCCAGTTATAAGGTCAATCCCTGGTCCTATCACAGTTAGAGTACAGTCCAGTTATATGGTCAATCCCTGGTCCTATCACAGTTAGAGTACAGTCCAGTTATAAGGTCAATCCCTGGTCCTATCACACTTAGAGTACAGTCCAGTTATAAGGTCAATCCCTGGTCCTATCACAGTTAGAGTACAGTCCAGTTATAAGGTCAATCCCTGGTCCTATCACACTTAGAGTACTGTCCAGTTATAAGGTAAATCCCTGGTCCTATCACACTTAGAGTACAGTCCAGTTATATGGTCAATCCCTGGTCCTATCACACTTAGAGTACAGTCCAGTTATAAGGTCAATCCCTGGTCCTATCACACTTAGAGTACAGTCCAGTTATATGGTCAATCCCTGGTCCTATCACACTTAGAGTACAGTCCAGTTATAAGGTCAATCCCTGGTCCTATCACACTTAGAGTACAGTCCAGTTATATGGTCAATCCCTGGTCCTATCACAGTTAGAGTACAGTCCAGTTATATGGTCAATCCCTGGTCCTATCACAGTTAGAGTACAGTCCAGTTATAAGGTCAATCCCTGGTCCTATCACAGTTAGAGTACAGTCCAGTTATAAGGTCAATCCCTGGTCCTATCACAGTTAGAGTACAGTCCAGTTATAAGGTCAATACATGGTCCTATCACACTTAGAGTACAGTCCAGTTATATGGTCAATCCCTGGTCCTATCACACTTAGAGTACAGTCCAGTTATATGGTCAATCCCTGGTCCTATCACACTTAGAGTACTGTCCAGTTATAAGGTCAATCCCTGGTCCTATCACACTTAGAGTACAGTCCAGTTATAAGGTCAATCCCTGGTCCTATCACAGTTAGAGTACAGTCCAGTTATAAGGTCAATACATGGTCCTATCACACTTAGAGTACAGTCCAGTTATATGGTCAATCCCTGGTCCTATCACACTTAGAGTACAGTCCAGTTATATGGTCAATCCCTGGTCCTATCACAGTTAGAGTACAGTCCAGTTATAAGGTCAATCCCTGGTCCTATCACAGTTAGAGTACAGTCCAGTTATAAGGTCAATCCCTGGTCCTATCACAGTTAGAGTACAGTCCAGTTATAAGGTCAATACATGGTCCTATCACACTTAGAGTACAGTCCAGTTATATGGTCAATCCCTGGTCCTATCACACTTAGAGTACAGTCCAGTTATATGGTCAATCCCTGGTCCTATCACAGTTAGAGTACAGTCCAGTTATAAGGTCAATCCCTGGTCCTATCACAGTTAGAGTACTGTCCAGTTATAAGGTAAATCCCTGGTCCTATCACACTTAGAGTACAGTCCAGTTATAAGGTCAATCCCTGGTCCTATCACAGTTAGAGTACAGTCCAGTTATAAGGTCAATCCCTGGTCCTATCACAGTTAGAGTACAGTCCAGTTATAAGGTCAATCCCTGGTCCTATCACACTTAGAGTACAGTCCAGTTATATGGTCAATCCCTGGTCCTATCACACTTAGAGTACAGTCCAGTTATATGGTCAATCCCTGGTCCTATCACAGTTAGAGTACAGTCCAGTTATAAGATCAATACATGGTCCTATCACACTTAGAGTACAGTCCAGTTATATGGTCAATCCCTGGTCCTATCACACTTAGAGTACAGTCCAGTTATATGGTCAATCCCTGGTCCTATCACACTTAGAGTACAGTCCAGTTATATGGTCAATCCCTGGTCCTATCACACTTAGAGTACAGTCCAGTTATATGGTCAATCCCTGGTCCTATCACACTTAGAGTACAGTCCAGTTATATGGTCAATCCCTGGTCCTATCACAGTTAGAGTACAGTCCAGTTATATGGTCAATCCCTGGTCCTATCACACTTAGAGTACAGTCCAGTTATATGGTCAATCCCTGGTCCTATCACACTTAGAGTACAGTCCAGTTATATGGTCAATCCCTGGTCCTATCACACTTAGAGTACAGTCCAGTTATATGGTCAATCCCTGGTCCTATCACAGTTAGAGTACAGTCCAGTTATAAGATCAATACATGGTCCTATCACACTTAGAGTACAGTCCAGTTATATGGTCAATCCCTGGTCCTATCACACTTAGAGTACAGTCCAGTTATATGGTCAATCCCTGGTCCTATCACACTTAGAGTACAGTCCAGTTATATGGTCAATCCCTGGTCCTATCACACTTAGAGTACAGTCCAGTTATATGGTCAATCCCTGGTCCTATCACACTTAGAGTACAGTCCAGTTATATGGTCAATCCCTGGTCCTATCACAGTTAGAGTACAGTCCAGTTATATGGTCAATCCCTGGTCCTATCACACTTAGAGTACAGTCCAGTTATATGGTCAATCCCTGGTCCTATCACAGTTAGAGTACAGTCCAGTTATATGGTCAATCCCTGGTCCTATCACACTTAGAGTACAGTCCAGTTATATGGTCAATCCCTGGTCCTATCACAGTTAGAGTACAGTCCAGTTATATGGTCAATCCCTGGTCCTATCACACTTAGAGTACAGTCCAGTTATATGGTCAATCCCTGGTCCTATCACAGTTAGAGTACAGTCCAGTTATATGGTCAATCCCTGGTCCTATCACAGTTAGAGTACAGTCCAGTTATATGGTCATCTGCAGCAAGGAAAGATATAATAAAGCTAACATTCACTCAAAACAAGGTTGCCAGAGTAGCTCTTCATTGCTCTACTCATATGAATATTATCCAAATGCATCAGAATCTCTCATGGGTTCATGTTGAAAACAAATTACTATCCAGTCTTCTTATTTTCTTTAGTTAGTACATACTAGCAACACGCATAACCACCAAACCAGACAGGTAAATTCAGGGCTTCTAAGACAACCTAAGCCAAGGACAAATCACCTTAAATCTACATTTTTATATAGAGCCATAGCTGAATGGAACTCTTTACAAATCCATATTACTCAGGCAAAAAGTAAATCCACCTTCAAGAAAATAAATGAAGAACATCTAATGCGATATGACTGGATATGAAATAGAAAACATGAACAGAATGTTACATGTGTTTCCTGTCAGATATTTTAATTGTCTGTATTGTATACTTGTTAAATGGTTGTAAAGTCTTCATTTGTAATTGTTTGTAGTGTCTTACTAATTGGTATTGGACTCCAGGAAGATAAACTAGCGTTACAGTGTTAGCTAATGGGGATCCTAAGAAAAATTCACAAATTCACCTGAGTTCAATTTTGAATCTCTTAGTAAATCGTTTGAATATTTATGTAAATAAGGTATTTCAGTTTTTTTTATACATTTGCAGAAATGTTAAAAAAATCTGTTTTCGCTTTGTCATTATGGGGTATTGTTTGTAGATTGCTGTTGAATTTGTATTTATTTAATCAATTTTAGAATAAGGCTGCAAAGTTACAAAATGTGGAAAAGGTCAATAGGTCTGAATACTTTCCGAGCTGTAATTGCCTTATTTTCGGTATATTGTGTTGTCGTTTCTACTGTAGCATACAATATGTATGTATGTATGTATGTATGTATGTATGTATGTATGTATGTATGTATGTATGTATGTATGTATGTATGTATGTATGTATGTATGTATGTATATATGTATGTGAGCGTGTGCGTATGTATGTATGTATGTATGTATGTATGTATGTATGTATATATGTATGTGTGCGTGTGCTTATGTATGTATGTATGTATGTATGTATTGCCTTTAAATTGTTTAACTTGGGTCAAACGTTTTGAGTAGCCTTCCACAAGCTTCCCACAATAAGTTGGGTGAATTTTGGCCCATTCCTCCTGACAGAGCTGGTGCAACTGAGTCAGGTTTGTAGGCCTCCTTGCTCACACAAGCATTTTCAGTTCTACCCACACATGTTTTATATGATTGAGGTCAGGGCTTTGTAATGGCCACACCAATACCTTGACTTTGTTGTCCATAAGCCATTTTACAACAACTTTAGAAGTATGCTTGGGGTCCATTTGGAAGACCCATTTGCCAACAAGCTTTAACTTCCTGACTGATGTCTTGAGATGTTGCTTCAATATATCCACATAATTTTCCTGCCTCATGATGCCATCTATTTTGTGAAGTGCACAAGTCCCTCCTGCAGCGAAACATCCCCTCAACATGATGCTGCCACCCCCGTGCTTCACGGTTGGGATGATATTCTTCGGTTTGCAAGCCTCCCCCTTTTTCCTCCAAACATAACGATAGTCATTGTGGCCAAACAGTTCTATTTTTGTTTCATCAGACCAGAGGACATTTCTCCAAAAAGTAGGATCTTTGTCCCAATGTGCAGTTACAAACTGTCGTCTGGCTTTTTTAATGAAGGTTTTGGAGCAGTGGCTTCTTCCTTGCCGAGTGGCCTTTCAGGTTATGTTAATATAGGACTTGTTTTACTGTGGATATACTGTAGATACTTTTGTACCTGTTTCCTCCAGCATCTTCACAAGGACTTTTGCTTTTGTTCTGGTATTGATTTGCACTTTCCGCACCAAAGTACGTTCATCCCTAGGAGACAGAACGCATCTCCTTCCTGAGCGGTATGACGGCTGCGTGGTCCCATGGTGTTTATACTTGCGTACTGTTGTTTATACAGATAAACGTGGTACCTTCAGGCGTTTGGAAATTCCTCCCGAGGATGAACCAGACTTGTGGAGGTCTACAATTTTTTTTCAGAGGTTTTGGCTGATTTCTTTACACTTCCCATGATGTCAAGAAAAAAGGCACTGGGTTTGAAGGTAGGCCTTGAAATACAGCTACAGGTACACCTCCAATTTACTCAAATTATGTCAATTAGCCTATCAGAAGCTTCTAAACACTGGAATTTTCCAAGCTGTTTAAAGGCACAGTCAACTTGGTGTATGTAAACTTCTGACCCACTGAAATTGTGATACAGTGAATTATAAGTGAAATAATCTGTCTGTATACAATTGTTGGAAAAATTACTTGTGTCATGCACAAAGTAGATGTCCTAACTGACTTGCCAAAACTATAGTTTGTTAACAAGAAATTTGTGGAGTGGTTGAAAACAAGTTTTAATGACTCCAACCTAAGTGTAATTAAACTTCTGATTTCAACTGTACCTGTACGTATGTATGGAGCACAATGTATTTACATTTTTATTCACGTTTTCAAGTACTGGTGACAAATCATGCATTCCGATTCTTGCATATATTGTAATGGACACATGATGTGTGTAAAATACTTATTTGAAGGTTGTACTGATTATGATGAGATAATGCTATTTGCCAGCTATGTGTGGCACCATGTTTGTTGACATTATACAATGCATTCTGGGTGTCACGTCAACATCTGTCAGAACAAAGATGTTATAACAAAATAAGGTGAAGGGATAGGAAATTTTGAGTTAACTTCCAGAGTTGAATGAAGGGAAGTGAATGATGGAATACCACATACCCCCTTCAACATGCATACTTCAAACAGACAAAACTATTCTTGTCTCCTCTTCTTATCTTTGGTTGATGTGAAAAACATGGCGACGTGCACAAACTACCCACCGTCGGATTACTTTCGATTTTCAGAAAGTGTTTTATTCAATTATTTCAATCAATGGTGAGCTCACCTGTGATGTGATGAAATTTAAATAGATTTTGCTATTAGCTAATTCATATTATGGTTTCTGTCAGCCGAGAGTTAGCTAAATATGACCGCTTGTAGTATTATGACCGCTTGTATTATGTCAATCTTTCCTCAGTTAGTGCTACAACTCATGTGCCTACATTTTCCAGTTTGGATGAATGTGTTATGTTGTTGCTACTTCTGTGAATGTCTGAACATTGCATCCAAAAATAAACTGGTCACATTCAGGACATAACATAAGGTCTGTTTTTGTGCGAAATGTTTCTGGAAAAAATTGTTTGGCCAGCTCAAACGCTGACTGTTGCATCAATCAAAACAGGACGTTCTAAATAAATGTTCTAATTACACCGGTTTGAGAGTGCTCTGCAGGGACCACTGTAGAATGAACACACCCGTGTGTTGGTACGTGTCAAAGGGTAACTGATAATTCATCCACTTAAGTTTCCTTTCCAAGGCCACTCTCTCAAAAAAATTCTCAGGGCACCTTCCACAGAGTGATAATGTTATACTACCTCTCTATCTCTCCTCTACCTCTCTCCTATACCTCACTCCTCTACTTCTCCTCTACCACTCTTCTACCTCTCCTCTTCCACTCTTCTACCTTTCCTCAACATATCTCCTCTACCACTACTCTACCTTCTCTACACCTCTCCTCTACATCACTCCTCTTCACGTACGAATAGCAAAAACCCATAGAGAAGTATTTCAAAGCCATAATTTCTGCTCCATAATTATACACAGATGGTTAGTGGTTTGCCGTAATGGGAGCCCTATTACCTCTAACTGAAACATAACTGATCTAATGAGGATGATTGTGCATCAACACAAGGAAGTCATTAGAGGAACAAAGCAGGTGTGTGTGTTTGTGTGTAAGTGGCCATGGACGTGCAGGCGTGTGCGTGTGTGTGTGTGTATATTAATCCGTGTTATAATTAACCCAACACAGACACACATGATTGGATAATGAAATATTGGCTTATTTATGTGGAGTTCATAAGAGCCCCCATACCAGGACCTATTGTGTGTGTGTGGTGGGGGGGTGGGGGGGTAGACCTGTGTGTGGCGGGGGGGGGGGGGGGGGGGGGGGTGTAGACCTGTGTGTGTGTGTTTATGGCGATGCATAACACTCAAGCTAATTAACAGTCCTGACTCCCTGTTCCCTCTAGCAGATTCACACTCCACACATCAGCCTTCCCCAGCACAGTGAACAGTCTTAGATCGAAAGAAAGAAAGGAAGAGAGAACGAAAGAAAGAGAGTATTGCATGTAGTTTATATTATTGCACTCATTCAACTATGGTATGGTGTAGTAGTGTCAAGCCATACTATTGTAATGTATTATTTAACTGTGGTATTGGTTTGTAATATTGGGCCCTCATATTGGCTTTTAATACTACAGGTTAGCTGAATGATTTAGCCTATGAATCATCCACTTAACTTTCCTTTCCAATGTGATGCCTATCGTCAAGGCTACCGTCAACAAAACGCTCAAGGAACAGGAGGCGTATAGCCACTCTGACTATGAGGCGCAAGAGGAGAGTTGACAGGAGAAGACGTTATGTCCCCTACTAACCATAAGCTCCCTGTTAGGTAAGAGTCCTTTGGGCAAAAGTCTTCTATAACCTTTTCTTTTTATTGTTAGATGGTTATTCGTTTATTTTCACGTTTTTTGTGTGTTTGGAATGGCACAGTTAGTACAGGAAATTATGCTGTCATAAAGCATTTAATGTAAGCGTTTGTAGGCACATTTTTAATCTGTGGAATGACTAGGTCTACATTACCTCTAATATTCGTTGATTGGACATTCTAAATTACCATGGCAATTATGCATTACAACAGCAATTTTAATTTTGCAACATGCAGCAATCCACAGTACAGTACACTGTTAAAATAGAAAGACACAAAACACCATCACTGTGTAGTGAAACCATGAAAAGTAGTGCACCTAAGAT
The DNA here is from genome assembly GCF_002021735.2 of Oncorhynchus kisutch. NCBI lineage: Eukaryota > Metazoa > Chordata > Actinopteri > Salmoniformes > Salmonidae > Oncorhynchus > Oncorhynchus kisutch. The sequence goes on along the minus strand of NC_034186.2, from coordinate 20,126,256 downwards.
GAGATCTGGTGTTTGGATGGTGTTTGAATGTAAACCCAATGTAAGTGTTTTGATAAACTGAATGTACAGTATTTAAGAACAGAATGGAAGTACTCTGACACACCCAAAGTGGCGCCGGAGAAGAAGGAAGACGTTTTACGTGTACCCATCCGTTTGTGTTTTTTTGTTAATTTATTTGTGTTGTTTGTAACTTATTTTGTAACTTATTTTGTACATAATGTTACCACTACTGTCTCTTATGACCAAATATAACTTCTGGACATCATTACTGCGATTACTCACCACGGATTGGCAGAATCCTGCTTGTAAAAAGACACACGCGCAAGATCAAACTACCAACGGGACATCCAAAACTGTAATATCTTATGCTTCACGGAGTCGTGGCTGAACGACGACACTATCAACACACAGCTGGCTGGTTAGAACAACGGCGTCTGACAAGGGGCAGCTGACTACATATTTTTGTAAATAACAGCTGGTGCACGATATCTAATGATAAGCTGTAGACCACACTATCTACCTAGAGAGTTTTCATCTGTATTTTTCGTAGCCCTTTACATACCACCACAGTCAGAGGCTGGCACTAAGACTGCATTGAATAAACTGTATTCCGCCATAAGCAAACCTGAAAACACTCACCCAGAGGCGGCGCTCCTAGTAGCCGGGGACTTTAATGCAGGGAAACTTAAATCCGTTTTACCAAATTTCTATCAGCATGTTAAACGTGCAACCAGAGGGAAAACAACTCTGGACCACCTTTACTCCAGACACAGAGACACATATAAAGGATTCACTCGCCTTCCATTTGTCAAATCTGACCATAATTCTATCTTCCTGATTCCTGCTTGCAAGCAAAAATTAAAGCAGGAAGCACCAGTGACTAGATCAATATAAAAGTGGTCAGATGAAGCAGATGCTAAACTGCAGAACTCAATTTGATAGCAAAAACTGGAATATGTGGAATATGGATTCCTCCGATGGCATTGAGGAGTACACCACATCAGTCATTGGCTTCATCAATAAGTGCATCGATAACGTCGTCCTTACAGTGACTGTACGGCCACCAACAAACTAACATGGTCCAAGCATACCAAGACAGTCATGAAGAGGGCACGACAAATCCTATTCACCCGCAGGAGACTGAAAATATTTGGCATGGGTCCTCAGATCCTCAAAAGGTTCTACAGCTGTACCATCGAGAGCCTGACTGGTTGCATCACAGCAACCGGCCTCTGACCCCAAGGCACTACAGAGGGTAGTGCGAATGGCCCAGTACATAACTGGGGCCAAGCTTCCTGCCATCCAGGAACCCTATACCAGGCGGTGTCAGAGGAAGGCCCTAAAAATTGTCAAGGATTCCAGCCACCCTAGTCATAGACTGTTCTCTCTGCTACCGCACGGCAACTGGTACCGGAGCGCCAAGTCTAGGTCCAAGAGGCTTCTAAACAGCTTCAACCCCCAAGCCCTAAGACTCCTGAACACCTAATCAAATGGCTACGCAGACTATTTGCATTGTCCCCCCTCCCCCTCTTTCACCCTGCTGTTACTCTCTGTTGTTATCATCTATGCATAGTCACTTTAATAACTCTACCTACATGTACATATTACCTCAACTAACCAGTGCCCCCCTGTATATAGTCTCACTATTGTTATTTTACTGCTGCTCTTTAATTACTTATTACTTTTATTTCTTATACTTAGCCATACTTTTTTAACTGCATTTTTGGTTAGGGGCTCGTAAGTAAGCATTTCACTGTAATGCAAACCACTGCATTTCACCTGTTGTATTCGGCACATGTAACTAATAAAATGTGATTTGATTTGATTCTCAGTCTGAATATTGGTGTTTTTAAGAGGGCCTTGTGAAAACCATTGTTGGTGTTTCAATGCATGTAAAGGTAGCATTAAAACACAAAGTGTGTTTTGGCAGACTGTGTCTCTCATACAATCAAATGGTTTTGAAATGCCAATGGTTTATAGCTTAAATATTGATTGATAATGATTTTCAGAAAATATTTTAATGAACATTTTAAGGAACAGACTGGGAATTTAATACTTTTCATAGGGTAGAAAATCACTCTAATTATAGGCTACAGTTGCCAGGCCAATTGTACGATTATAAATGATGTTACGATAAAAATGTTTAGGGCTACGTAAGTTATAGCAGGGTTAACATGAGGTGAAATGCTTCAAATGGATCTTCATATGGAAAGGTGGATGTGAACCCAGGTCTCCTGCTTGTCAAAACACTGCCTTAGTCCACTCAGCCAGTCTGCAGGAAGAAGCTCCCCTGCTGAACCACCCTTGTTATTTTCAGCACATGGGGGCCGATTCAGGTTTGAGATAAGTTAATGGCTTCATTAAAGCATGGACCTAAGTAAAAAAATATATCAAAAACAGGTTCATCTCTCTCAGCTTCATTATCCGTTCACAATGCACATTAGTGACATCTGCTGGTCAGCAATAAAAAGCAATGTGTGATTATCAGATTTGAGGTTTTAGGTTTTATTCTCCATTGATTTGATCAAACTCTGTGGCACATTGGTACGTCATTGGCTTTAATAGCCTTTAGTTAGTTATATTACCAGGTTTGCATCACTCTTCCCTTTTTTACCTTCAGGTTGATTATCTTTAACAATGTTTTAGGATGCTTAAAACAGAAGCTTATACTATACAAAATAAAACAATTTATTTGAAGAACAGTGCAGAAAGTGTAGTTTCACATAAAACTATTTTCAAAATAGTGTAACTTCAGCAGGATTCAACCTCATACCCTCACTTCCCTGAATGTTCCATGGTTCCCAACTCTACCTGCTAAGCTACCAGACAAGTGAAATCCTAAAATGTATTTATAAGTACAGTATCCAGTCGAGGGCAGTGTTTGAAAGCAGCTTAATCGAAGAAACCACCGGAACCAAGCCATTAAAAAGTATGTGTTTAAACAAAGCTTCGGACATCATTGATTACGTACTTCTGATAAAGTGATACATTGGTACACTGCTTCCAAGTTATCTGTTTAGCTACTTTGAAGCATGCCTCAGAGCTTCAGTATCAAACATAATATCACTACAATAACGTATGTGTCAATGACAATGTGAGTACAACATATTATTACACTGAAGAGGAAACTGAAAAGCAAATCACTCAACAATAACATTTGCTTTGTGTAGACATTTCGGCTGCTTATAGTCCAAATCAAATAACCATTTTGATTCATTGATCAGTTTTCTTGATGCTACATGTAGTTGTTTATTGACACGTTGTTGTTTGCACTTTTCGTGCACTTGTTTTCTGTGCATATTAAGGCCTTTTTGTTTTTTAAAAGGCTGCTTTGTTTGCTTTACATAAGCATTATGAGCTTTACATATTGTTCGATGCTTGCTGCATGTCAATTTACCCTGCTCTAGCTCTGGCCTACCACGCCAAATGTTATTGCATCCAACGTTTGACATTCATATTATTATCTTGTTTCTACAGTGTATTTGCCTCACTTCATTAATTTATATGCATTGTGCATTTTGCTATTGAAATGATTAAAGGTCCAACGCAGCCGTTTTCATCTCAAAATCAAATCATTTCTGGGTAAAAATGAAGTGCCTTATTCTGGTTGTTTTCAATTAGCTTCTAAGCCAAGAGCCATTTCTCAAGTAAAAATGTTGATAGAACTGTCTGGGAGTGGTCTGAGTGGGGAGGGGAAAACTGGTTTGGAACCTTCTTTCTTAACGGTCTCACCAGGCATTCCATCCCACCAAAACTGGCGGTTTTTCAGCTCCTACACTAAAAGGGCATTATCATTTTCACAATTTCACAGTATTATTCCAATCTCATAGTGTGGAAAAATATATTAAATATAGGAAATAACGTTTTTGTTTTCGCTGGGCCTTTAAAAATTGTATATTCACATTACAATTTATTAATATCAAAGACGTTCATAACTGAATTATCCAGTCATTTGCTAATTATCTGTGTTCCTGCAGAAAAACATGCATACATACTTTGTTACCTACAGGCTGGATGGACAATCCTAACCAAAGCCAATCAAGACATGGATCACAAATGAATGCTAACTATTGTCAATCATATCATCTATGTGGACACCCCTTCAAAGTAGTGGATTTGGTTATTTCAGCCACACCCGTCGATCAAACAGCCGTGCAATCTCGATTGATAAACATTGGCAGTAGAATGGCCTTACTGAAGAGCTCAGTGACTTTCAACATGGCACCGTCATAGGATGCCACCTTTCCAACAGGTCAGTTTGTCAAATTTCTGCACTGCTAGTGCAGTCCATGTCAACTATAAGTGCTGTTATTGTGAAGTGGAAACATCTAGGAGCAACAACGACTCAGCCACGTTATGCCACACAAGCTCACAGAATGGGAGCACAGAGTGCTGTAGTGCGTATCATCTGTCCTCGGTTGCAACACTCACTACCGTGTTCCAAACTGCCTCTGGAAGCAATGTCAGCACAATAACGGTTTCTTCGGGAGCTTCATGAAATGGGTTTCCTTGGCTGAGCAGCTGCACACAGCTGCACACAGCCTAAGATTACCATGCGCAATGCCAAGCGTCGGCTTGAGTGGTGTAGAGCTCGCCACCATTGGACTCTGGAGCAGTGGAAACGCATTCTTTGGAGTGATGAATCACGCTTCACCATCTGGCAGTCCGACGGACGAATCTAGGTTTGGCAGATACCAGGTGAACGCTACCTGCCCCAATGCATAGTACCAACTGTAAAGTTTGTTGGAGGAGGAATAATGGTCTGGGGCTGTTTTTCATGGTTCGGGCTAGGCCTCTTAGTTCTAGTGAAGGAAAATCTTAATGCTGCAGCATACAATGACATTCTAGATTTTACTGTGCTTCCAACTTTGGAAAGACCCTTTCTTGTTTCAGCATGACAATGCCCCCGCTCACAAAGCGAGGCCCATATGGAATACCAACTGCGAGCCAGGCATAACCGCCCAACGTCAGTGCCCGATCTTACTAATGCTCTTGTGGCTGAATTGAAGCAAGTCCCTGCAGCAATGTTCCAACATCTAGTGGAAAGCCTTCCCAGAAGAGTGGAGGCTTTTATAGCAGCAAAGGGGGGACCAACTCCACATTACAGTTTTTCTCAATTGCTAAAATACAATTTCTGAAACCTTGTTCCATTTCCTGAAAATATTAAACACAAAACCTCATCTTCAAGCACTATTTACATAACCTCTGACTCTTGCAAAATGAAACATTCGCCTCAAGACAGTTTTACCTGTGTTCAACAAAACAAAGTGATCAAAATGATATACACTCTCAAGCAGTCAGTGAACAATGCACTGAAAAATAGAAAACACATTGTTCAAAACATACAATTCTCAGGGAGAAGTACATTTTTATTTTTTTTAAATATTCATATTTTTCCGTCATTGTCTTTTGATGAACGAAAACATATTCTATCATAGTAGCTCAAAATTTATCAGAAATTACTACTCTGCTTTGCTCTTTGCAATTTTGTTTTTTGTTCTTCCTCCTCCTTGTACCCCTATTTTTACAGTACTGTACCCTGCATCTCACAAACTTGTCCTTTGTCTCTGTGATGCTGTAATTCTTGTTCTTTGTTGATATGAACCTGCAACCAGTCAAAAATCTATTGAGCAGTCAGTACTGTTAATAAATGGAAAGCACAATGTTCAGGGCCATACAATTAGTCCATTGTACAGTATACAGCCTACAATGCACTGTACTACAGTATCCATTCTCAGACTTTCTCCTTCCCACCTTCAACAACCTGTTTGCTCTCTGAACTGGCTTATATTGGTTGTGTCGCATCATTTGAAACAGGTTCAATCTATTTTGAGTGGTTGTGTTCAATCAATGACATATGTTCTCTATTTGTATTTGATTGTTGCCACTTGTGTTTACCAGTATGGATGACATGTGCATTAGAGTGCAGAATGTGTTTTGAGAATGAGAATGTGTTTGTGTATATATTTTTTTATCACTATTGTGAGACAAGATCACGTTATTATGAAATAATTCAATAACTTGTTATTATGAAAAAGATAATGATATAATGAGAGAGATAATATTTCTTGTCATTTAAAAGTCTTTTATTATATCATTATCTTTTTCATGATAACGAGTTATTGAATTATTTCATAATAACATAAGATTTCTTGTCATTTAAAAGTTATGCTATTATGAATTAATCCGGTTGCACATTATTAGGATAAATGACCTATTCATTTATTATGCTGAAACATTGGCATAGGCTACTTGGCAAGGTTACATGACTTCCCCTCATGGACAGTTTGACATTTTGGCAGGTTTGCTTGAGTTCATCAACTTGTATTTTTCTCCTCGGTTTGATGCATTGGGAGATATTCATGTCACTGAGCAATAAAGATGGTGTTGTCATTAGTTTACCTAGATTGCGGAAAAATCTGAGTTCTCTATGGCTCGAAAGTTAATGTAAAAACTCTGACCTTCTTGACATAGCGTTGTTCCTTGTTGATCAACTGGCTGGACATGGGAAACTTCATGGATACAAGCTAATGCATCTTAAATGCATCCAAACAGATGCAAAACACAGTCAGGCATTTACTTCATATTCTAGACCCCCCATGGACTGCACATTTGAGGAAGTCTCTGGGATGGACATTAGCTAACTAATTACCTTCAACTGCAAGTCTTTTGGAGTATGTCTCTATAATGTGGGGTATGTGAGGTATGTCTCTATAAGCTTGGTACATCTAGCCACTGGGATTTCTGCCCATTCTTCAAGGCAAATCTGCTCCAGCTCCTTCAAGTTGGATAGGTTCCGCTGGTGTACAGCAATCTTTAAGTCATACCACAGATTCTCAATTGGATTGATGTCTGGGCTTTGATTAGGCCATTCCAAGACATTTAAATGTTTCCCCTTAAACCACTCGAGTATTACTTTAGCAGTATGCTTATGGTCATTGTCCTGCTGGAAGGTGAACCTCCATCCCAGTCTCAAATCTCTGGAAGAATGAAACAGGTTTCCCTCAATAATTTCCATGTATTTAGCACCATCCATCATTTCTTCAATTCTGACCAGTTTCCCAGTCCCTGTCGATGAAAACATCCCCACAGCATGATGCTGCCACTACCATGGTTCACTGTGGGGATGGTATTCTCTGGGTGATGAGAGGTGTTGGGTTTGCGCCAGACATAGCGTTTTCCTTGATGGCCAAAAAAGCTAATTTTTAGTCTCATCTGACCAGAGTACCTTCTTTCATATGTTTGGGGAGTCTCCCACATGCCTTTTGGCAAAGACAAAACGTGTTTGCTTGTTTTTCTTTAAGAAATTGCTTTTTTTCTGGCCACTCTTCCCGTAAAACCCAGCTCTGTGGAGTATACGGCTTAAAGTGGTCCTATGGACAGATACTCCAATTTCCACTGTGGAGCTTTGCTGCTCCATCAGTGTTATCTTTGGTCTCTTTGTTGCCTCTCTGATTAATGCCCTCCTTGCCTGGTCCATGAGTATTGGTGGGCGGCCCTCTCTTGGCAGGTTTGCTGTGGTGCCATAGTCTTTCCATTTTCTAATAATGGATTTAATGGTGCTCTGTGGGACGTTCAATGTTTTAGATATTGTTTTATAACCCAACCCTGATCTGTACTTCTCCACAACTGTGTCTCTGACCTCTTTGGAGAGCTCCTTGGTCTTCATGGTGCTGCTTGCTTGGTGGTGTCCCTTGCCCAGTGGTGTTGCAGACTCTGTGGCCTTTCAGAACAGGTGTATATATACTGAGATCATGTGACAGATCATGTGGTATTTAGATTGCACACAGGTGGACTTTATTTAACAAATTATGTGACTTCTGAAGGTAATTGCTTTCACCAGATCTTATTTACGGGCTTCAAAGCAAAGGGGGTGGATACATATGCACGCACCAATTTTCCATTTTCCATTTTTTAAATAAAAAAATATATATATATATTCTTTATTTTACTTCACCAATTTGGACTATTTTGTGTATGTCCATTACATGAAATCCAAATAAAAATCCATTTAAATTACAGGATGTAATGCAACAAAATTTGAAAAACACCAAGGGGGATGAATAGGCACTGTACTTGATGGGTATTCGACCTGTCCTTAAGAAATATGTGTTAAACAGTTCAAGCAGTTCATCATTATGCAATCATTCATTCACAATCATTCTGCCATTGTGTGTGTCGACATATGAATAAATGGTGTACCCCTCCTTATTTGTTTAGTTATTTAACTCTAGTAACTCCCCATCCCGGGTCCGGGAGCGTAATCATCGACTGACACTAATTAGCATAACGCAACAGACATAAATATTCCTAGAAAATATTCCTATTCATGAAAATCACAAGTGAAATATATTGAGACACAGCTTAGCCTTTTGTTAATCACCCTGTCATCTCAGATTTTCAAAATATGCTTTACAGCCAAAGCTAGACAAGCATTTGTGTAAGTTTATCGATAGCCTAGCATAGCATTTTGTCCAGCTAGCAGCAGGTAACTTGGTCACGGAAATGAGAAAAGCAATCAAATTAAATCGTTTACCTTTGATGAGCTTTGGATGTTTTCACTCACGAGACTCCCAGTTAGATAGCCAATGTTCCTTTTTCCAAAAATATTATTTTTGTATGCGAAATAGCTCCGTTTGTTCTTCACGTTTGGCTGAGAAATCTCCCGGAAATTGTAGTCACGAAAACGCCGAAAAATATTCCAAATTAGCTCCATAATATTGACAGAAACATGGCAAACGTTGTTTATAATCAATCCTCAGGGTGTTTTTCAAATATATTCCAATACCGATTGGAATAATGGCTACCTCTGTATTTTACGCGAGAATCACTCTGAGAGCCATCAGGTGACCACTTGCGCAATGTAGCCGCTTACAGGTATTCTTCAACATAAATGCGTAAAACTATGTCACAATGCTGTAGACACCTTGGGGAATATGGAGAAAAAGTAATCTGGTTGATAGCCCATTCACTGCTCAATAGGGACGCATTGGAGCTTTCAAAAGATGAGTCACTTCCGGATTGGATTTTTCTCAGGCTTTCGCCTGCAATATCAGTTCTGTAATTCTCACAGACAATATCTTTACAGTTTTGGACACTTTAGAGTGTTTTCTATCCTAAGCTGTCAATTATATGCATATTCTAGCATCTTGTCCTGACAAAATATCCTGTTTACTACTATCAGTCAACTCAATTGTCACTACTTATTAAATTCAATTCTGGAGAGTACAGGTTTTCTTACAACCATTATTACTCCTTTTGACAAATTGTCTAACTTCCCCAGTGAGAAACATCCTGTAGAGAAAACATGTTTTTAACAGAGACAGGAAGTGCAACAAAAAAGTGTTCAACCAATTTAGAGTGTAAAATTGTCTTCCCAGATGAGGTGAGGACCCCACATTGCTTCCAGAGTGTACGAAAGTCATGCAAAACCCCAAACGCATACCTGCTGTAGGTATACATCTTAACAGTTTTATCCATAGCCAAAATCCATTCTCAGGTTGGGCTGACAGATGTGGTGGTAATTTAGCACTCTCTAGGGAAGTGGCAGCCGTAACGCCAGTATCTACTAGAAAAATTGATTGATTCACAATTGTCGAACAGATGAACCATTGGCTCCTCACAGGGGCTTGAAAATCTTCAAATACAGTTCAAGGGTGTCAACTATCTCTACCTCGCGTCAGTCCATATGTGGGTTGTTTTTGGTGGTGGTCCAGTTTTCCAATCTCCCCCTACTGCCTCCTGTTTGGTAAGTTTGCTTTGACATGTTCTGGCGAAATGTCCCTCCTGTCCACAGACATAGCAGGTCAAGCTATTACCTTGTGGTGTCTGTCGTCCAACCCGTCCATCAGCACTGCCTCCCCTTCCTCTTCTCCCTCTACCCCTTCCTTTTCCTCCCTGTCCATCGTTTTGAGGGCCTCCCTGGGCCTGCCGCTGCTGGACCTGTCCTTGATAGAAGGCCACCTGTGCAGCTTGTAACTTCACCCACTTCTCTTCCATTCTCTGTTTCTTCTTATCTTCTTATCTTCTTGAGACAGTTGCTGCCTCAGTCCGTTTACAGTGTTCAATGACTGTCTGTAGAGTAGTAGTTTCCCAGCCATTGCAGGTCGTTTTAACCTGTTTACCAAGGGTGGGCAAAAGATTTACACCGGTCTAATGTCCAAAGCTGAAATAATGATGGACTGTTGTTTCTCTTTGCTTATTTGAGTTGTTCTTGACATAATATGGACTTGGTATTTTACTAAATAGGGCTATCTTCTGTATACCACCCCTACCTTGTCCCAACACAACTGATTGGCTCAAATGCAATAAGAAGGAAAGAAATTCCACAAATTAACTTTTAACAAGGGACACCTGTTAATTGAAATGCATTCCAGGTGACTACCTCATGAAGCTGGTTGAAAGAATGCTAAGAGTGTGCAAAGATGTCATCAAGGCAAAGGGTGGCTATTTGAAGAATCTCAAATATAAAATATTTTTTGATTTGTTTACACTTGTTTTGTTACGACATGATTCCATATGTGTTATTTAATAGTTTAGATGTCTTCACTATTTTTCTACATTGTAGAAAATAGTAAAAATAAAGAAAAAAACTTGAATGAGTAGGTGTGTCCAAACGTTTGCTGGTACTGTAAATACAATTACTTGGATACAGACACATTACAGAGATAGAGGTGAAAAAATGCTCAACCTCCAGATGAGTATGAGTGGGGAGTTTAATTAAGTACAATTCTTACAAGCTTGTTTGGCTGGTAGCTTATTCTTTAGAAGTTTGAGGCTGCTGGTGAACCATAATGTGCAGGCATAATAAAAGTGACACTGGACTAGCGAGTCTTTAGGGGGTCCATACCTACACGTAGGTTTCAATCCAATTGGCGAGAGTTTCTGGTGAGTATTCTAAAATCTTGATGAAAACAATATGTAATTTCAGAGTTTCCTTTAGGAAAATGTGGCGCCGGACAACATGACATGGAAGATTTTGATATACTGGACATTTGCATTCAGATCCCACCTGTGGCAGCCAACACCATCAATAAATGAGGGATGTTGGTCAAATGCGCCACATTTACGTACCTAACCCTCTACAGTTTAGACCCTCTCTACTATCCAAACTTTGAGCCAGTGTTCGGTCTAGTCTCCAAAGCTTCAGGTTTAAAGATAAATAAAGAGGGGTAGAAGCGGGATATGATCCTTCCTTCTGATCTTTAAAATGCCCCGTAACCACGGAGATTAAGATGGTGATCTCATCCGCCATCTCGGCTAATCTGATTAAGATTTCAAGGTTCTACAGTTTTGTTGCCAATCTTTAAGAATTCATTTTCTGTAAGGTTTTCTGGGAGTTTTAACATTTTCCCCTCTCCACAAGTTCAAAGATGTCTACCTACTTGTGATTGATTTTCCTGGAACTTTGAGAACTTACAGCTGTGGTCTAGGTTAGAGGATGGTGTTGATCATGCCAGTTCATGTCTTATTTTGACATTTCTGTCATAGTTAAAATCAGACATCCAAGGTAATAGGATAGACATCAAATAATACAGTTAATGTTGGTCATCCATGTTGTTTAGGGGATATGGTCACTCTGCTGGAGGTACAAGGTCAAAGATGCCTACCAACATGTGGTTGTTATGTCAATGAAGATTTCCTCAAATCAAATCAAAGTCTATTTGTCACGTGTACTGACTACAACAGGTGTAGACCTTACAGTGAAATGCTTACTTACAGGCTCTAACCAATGGTGCGGGAAAAAAAGTGTGTGTGTGTGTGTGTGTGTGTAGGTAAGTAAAGAAATAAAACAACAGTAAAAAGACATTTGAAAAAAAGAGGGGGGGGGGGGGGCACAATGCAAATAGTCCTGGTAACCATTTGTTTACCTGTTCAGGAGTCTCATGGCTTGGGGGTAAAAACTGTTGAGAAGCCTTTTTTTCCTAGACTTGGCACTCCGGTATCGCTTGCCATGCGGTAGTAGAGAGAACAGCCTATGACTGGCTGGGGTCTTTGACAATTTTTAGGGCCTTCCTCTGACACCGCCTGGTGTAGAGGTCCTGGATGGCAGGCAGCTTTGCCCCAGTGATGTACTGGGCCGTACGCACTACCCTCTGAAGTGCCTTGCGGTCAGAGGCCGAGCAGTTGCCGTACTATGCAGTGATGCAACCGGTCAGGATGCTCTCGATGTTGCAGCTGTAGAACCTGTTGAGGATCTCAGGACCCATGCCAAATCTTTTTAGTTTCCTGAGGGGGAATAGGCTTTGTCGTGCACTTTTCACGACTGTCTTGGTGTATTTGGACCAATCTAGTTTGTTGTTGATGTGGACACCAAGGAGTTTGAAGCTCTCAACCTGCTCCACTAAAGCCCCGTCGATGAGAATGGGGACATGCTCGGTGCTCCTTTTCCTGTAGTCCACAATCATCTCCTTAGTCTTGGTTACGGTGAGGGATAGGTTGTTATTCTGGCACCTCTGAGCTCCTCCCTATAGGCTGTCTCGACGTTGTCGGTGATCAGGCCTACCACTGTTGTGTCGTCAGCAAACTTAATGATGGTGTTGGAGTCGTGCCTGGCCATGCAGTCGTGGGTGAACAGGGAGTACAGGAGGGGACTGAGCATGCACCCCTGGGGAGCTCCAGTGGGGAGCTCCAGCGTGGCAGATGTGTTGCTACCTACCCTCACCACCTGGGGGTGGCCTGTCAGGAAGTCCAGGATCCAGTTGCAGAGGGAGGTGTCTAGTCCCAGGTTCCTTGGCTTGGTGATGAGCGTTGAGGGTACTATGGTGTTGAACGCTGAGCTGTAGTCAATGAACAGCATTCTCACATAGGTGTTCCTTTTGTCCAGGTGGGAAAGGGCAGTGTGGAGTGCAATAGAGATTGCATCATCTGTGGATCTGTTTGGGCGGTATGCAAATTGGAGTGGGTCTAGGGTTTCTGGTATAATGGTGTTGATGTGAGCCATTACCAGCCTTTCAAAGCACTTCATCGCTACGGACGTGAGTGCTACAGGTCTGTAGTCATTTAGGCAGGTTGCCTTTGTACCAGGGACTATTGTGGTCTGCTTGAAGCATGTTGGTATTACAGACTCAATAAGGGACATGTGGAAAATGTCAGCACATGCCCAGAGCACACGTCCTGGTAATCCGTCTGGCCCCGCAGCCTTGTGTATGTTGACCTGTTTAAAGGTCTTACTCACGTCGGCTACGGAGAGCGTGATCACACAGTCGTCCGGAACAGCTGATGGTTTCATGCATGCCTCAGTGTTTCTTGCCTCGAAGCGAGCATAGAAATGATTTAGCTCGTCTGGTAGGCTCGTGTCACTGGGCAGCTCGCGGCTGTGCTTCCCTTTGTAGTCTGTAATAGTTTGCAAGCCCTGCCACATCCGACGAGTGTCGGAGCGGTGTAGTATGTCTAGGATAATGGATGGAAGGACACCGTCGTCCATGTTGATTAGGGGACATGGTCATTGAGTGTCCCTGCAGTTTCTGTAGAGCAGTTGGGCGGAGACTATCTGTCATACAGAACAGGACAACAGCAGCATTATCAGAGGACACTCATTAGAGAACACAAGCTACTCAGCAGGACAGTCCTTAATGCCTGACACACACACACAGAAACAGGTACGCACACGCAAACAGACACACACATACTACTCATTCCCACCTGTGCTGTCCAGGAGACTTACCAAGCTGCTTACCAAGTGTCAGTATAAATCACCTCTTTGATTGGATGGTGAAGCCCCCCACCCCCTCCCTCCCTTTCTTTCTTTTTTTGTGTGTAGTAGTTCACTATAAAGGGAATATGGTACCCTTTGGGACTCAATCCCCAGCTTCATTTTCTCATTGGCTCCTCTGGCTGCTGATCAATCATTCACTAATAATCCTCCTTTATTTGTTTATGTTATGTTCTTCTTAAAGAAGATTGTCCTAATTAAAAGTTTGATTCCCTGGTGAGTTTAATAGATCTTGTCCTTGCATCTCATTACGTTAAGGTTAAAGCCCTACTGGGTCCGAAATAGCACCCTATTCCCTATAGGGCCCTATGGGCCCTGGTAAAAAAGTAGGGTACTATATAGGGAATAGGGTGCCATTTTGGATTCAGCAGCAGTGAATGATAAGGACGTCCTTCGCTAGGCTAAACTCTACAGCTAATCGACTAACAGAGGTAATTTAATGGAGGCTACTGTGACGGTTAGGAAACCTGAGCCTGTATATCCTATCCTCCATTCTGGTGTCCTCTCACTCACCTTCACTTTCTCTTTCTTTCCCATGGATTAGCCTCATTTCATCTTCTCTGTTGCCCTGCGATAGACTGTCATCCTGTCCAGGGGGGGTACTTGTTACATGTACATCAAGCTGACTCAAGCTACAGAAACAGTAGAATAGCCATTCTGGTTTAGACAAGGCTACTTACTTTCTTCTCGCTCTCCCTCTGTCTTCCTCATAGTCCTACAGTAGTAAACCCAGTGCTTATACAGCCTTGTGGGTTTCGCTCCAACTGTAATCTAGCACACCTGATTCTAATAATTAGCTGTTTGCTAAACTGAATCATGTTAGTTCTCCAGGAACATCGTTGGAGAGCCCTGCTAATATAGCATCTATAGCTGACTTTATTACCTTCTTTAACACAGGCCTCTATACCAACTTCCACCTTGTCAATGTGTTCTGGAAATGTTTTTCTGCCTATTTTCTCAATACATGTCTCAAAATATTATATGTTTTTCTTTCACTCATTGAGCAGGTGAGGTGTTGAATATATCAGTCTGAATTCAGAGCTTAAGAACAATAACTACTTTGATTTGAAGTAATTTACTAGTTTGGCTCTTTGAATGAAAGAGACCAATTGATATAGCAGAAAGGAGAGTGAAAGGAGAGGAAAAATATAGGTTTGAATGTTCTTCTGCTCTGCCTGATGGAAATGCATTAGCTTCAAGTGCGGAGAGACTCAGAGAGAGAGAGAGAGAGAGACTCAGAGAAAGAGAGAGAAAGAGAGAGAGAGAGAGAGAGAGAGAGAGAGAGAGAGAGAGAGAGAGAGAGAGAGAGAGAGAGAGAGAGAGAGAGAAAGGCACAGAGAAATAGAATGGGTGAGGCAGAGAGAGATTGGCAATAAAACACATTTAGAGTATTTTTCATTTTCAGAGGAAATGATCCCATACTCACTTGTCCCTCCAGGCATCAAAACAACCACCCAAGAAACACAATGGAAGTGTGTGTGTGTATATCTGTGTGTGTGTGTTTGTATTTGTGTTTTTGTTTGTGCTTGTGTGTTTGTATGTGTTTGGGTTTGTGTGTGTGTATGTGTTTGGGTTTGTGTGTTTGTGTTTTTGTTTGTGCTTGTGTGTGTGTATGTGTTTGGGTTTGTGTGTGTGTGTATGTGTTTGGGTTTGTGTGTGTGTATGTCTTTGTGCTTGTGTGTTTGTATGTGTTTGGGTTTGTGTGTGTGTGTATGTGTTTGGGTTTGTGTGTTTGTGTTTTTGTTTGTGCTTGTGTGTTTGTATGTGTTTGGGTTTGTGTGTGTGTGTATGTGTTTGGGTTTGTGTGTGTGTGTATGTGTTTGGGTTTGTGTGTGTGTATGTGTTTGGGTTTGTGTGTGTGTATGTGTTTGGGTTTGTGTGTGTGTATGTGTTTGGGTTTGTGTGTGTGTATGTGTTTGGGTTTGTGTGTGTGTATGTGTTTGGGTTTGTGTGTGTGTATGTGTTTGGGTTTGTGTGTGTGTATGTGTTTGGGTTTGTGTGTGTGTATGTGTTTGGGTTTGTGTGTGTGTATGTGTTTGGGTTTGTGTGTGTGTATGTGTTTGTGCTTGTGTGTTTGTATGTGTTTGGGTTTGTGTGTTTGTATGTGTTTGGGTTTGTGTGTGTGTGTGTGTTTGGGTTTGTGTGTGTGTATGTGTTTGGGTTTGTGTGTTTGAAAGTGAGTGTGGGTGTGTTTGTGCTTATGTCTGCATGTGTTTGTTTGTGTGTTTGTGTTTTTGTTTGTACTTGTGTGTGTTTGTGGGGGCTTTTTCTAATAAATAGTCATACTCCTCTTGTAGGCATGTTAAACTCAATAACAACATTTTCTTATCGAAGTTTGATATTTAGTATTTCCTGAGCTTTCAAATACCATTTAAACAGTTGAGATGGTAACCAGTTGAGAAGGTAACCATTGTTTTATAAAAGGTCAAATGTGAGAAAATAATATCGTCATCCTTTCGAATGCAATATTCTTGGTGTGAAATCACAAAGTACATGTTGTGATTTTCATTCGATAATGAAAAGAGCAAGTGGAGTTTAACATATTACGAGCTGTCGTGTTTTCACTGAGATGATGTTATCAGCTGACAGAGACTGATAGTAGCGCCTTGGCTTTATTCTTTCTGACACAGCATTTATCTTACGTTGACAGGGATATGTGTCCTCAATGGCACCCTATTCCCTATAGGCCCTGGTGAAAAGTAATGCACAGTATAAGGAATTGGGAGCCATTTGGCACACAACCATGGAGACAATCATTTATCTGAATGACAACTGTTTCATATTTTAATTTCTGTTTCCTTTTTTAGATTTGCAGATATGACTGACTCTACGGCTGACCCATACCATAACAACACACATTTTCAAATGTTTATTGTTATGTCCACTAGTACAGTGATATCCCTTTCTTGCTCTTTTCCAACAATGCAGTAGTACTATAAAACATAAATTAAAAAGTCAATTAGATTCTCCTGTATATCCTATCCTCCATTCTGGTGTCCTCTCACTCACCTTCACTTTCTCTTTCTTTCCCATGGATTAGCCTCATTTCATCTTCTCTGTTGCCCTGCGATAGACTGTCATCCTGTCCAGGGGGGGTACTTGTTACATGTACATCAAGCTGACTCAAGCTACAGAAACAGTAGAATAACAAAAACACGAGAAACAGAAATAAGAAGAACAGGCCTCCCGAGTGCCACAGCAGTCTAAGGGACTGCATTGCAGGGCTTGAGGCGTCACTACAGACCCGGGTTCAATCCAAGGCTGTGTCGTAACCGGGAGTCCCATAGGGCAGCGCACAATTGAGCCAGTGTCGTCCAAGTTGGAGGAGGGTTTGGCTGGGCTAGTAATTGCGCCGAAAGTGATGGCTGCCGATTTACGGGCTCCTAACACATCGGGAGGGTGTTAAGAAATGCGGTTTGGCGGGTCATTTTTCGGAGGACGCATGACTCGACCTTCACCTCTCCCGAGTAATGAGACAAGATAGTAATTGGATCGCAATTGAATATAACATAATTGGGGGGTAAAAAAAAAAAATTCAAGAAGAAGAAGTACATGAGAAAGTAAATAAGCTATACATGCCTATTCCTAGTTGTTATACAATCTGAGAGAAAAAGAGAGGAATAAATAGATAAAGGGAGGATATTAAAGGAATTATAGAGAGAGAGAGAGAGAGAGAGAGATGATTGATCATGTCTGTCTCTCCTGTTAATAGCCCACCCAGTAGCAGCTTGGCTGTTTTATATTTGACACCTAAATCACCATCACACACACACACACACGCTATTGTTTGAGGAGAGTGCACAATTATGAACTTGAATATGTATTAATAAACCAATTAGGCACATTTGGGCAGTCTTGATACAACATTTTGAACAGATATGCAATGGTTCGTTGGATCTGTCTTAAACTTTGCACATACACAAGTCTAAATTGCACCTAGATTCCTAAGTCATACATTGGCCATTCTCTTGCATTTGAAAGATGATGGTATAGAACATTTTTAAAAGTCATGTTTTACCAGATCTAATGTGTTATATTTATATAACAGTTATACTTATATCCTATGTTAAATGTTAAATGTTAAATGTTAAATGTCCACAAACTTCAAAGTGTTTTTATTCAAATGGTATCAAGAATATGCATATCCTTGCTTCAGGTCCTGAGCTACAGGCAGTCAGATTTGGGTATTTCATTTTAGGCGTAAAATTTTTTAAAATCATAAATTACATTAAATAAAACAAATTAAAATTAGGGAGTGGTGACTGGCCTTAAATCCAATCTTGTCTACCCCCTGCAACACTTCCATCCCCTACCAGTGTCTCCTTTGGTCTCTCCCTGTTTCTTCCTGCCTTCCCCTTTTTGCTCCCACTGCCTCTACAGCTGCCTCTCCTTCTCTGTCACTTCTTTCCCCCCTTTAATCTGCCTTCCTTCCTCCCCCTGCCTCCTCCATCCCTCATTTATAGTAAATAAAGAAATTAACGATGATAGTTATTTATCTTCATTCAGATAAAATATTTATGGATGCAGGAGAGTGCAATGTGACATCATCACAAATTGGGAACTGGATATGTACAGTACAGTATACACAATATATAGTGCCTTTGGAAGTATTCAGACCCTTTGACCTTTTCCACATATTGTTACGTTACAGCCTTATTCTAAAATAGATTAGATTTAAAAAATGCCCTCAGCAATATACACACAATACCCCATAATGACAAACCGAAAACAGGATTTCAGAAGTTTTTGCACATTCATAATAAAACAGAAATACCTTATTACATAAGTATTCAGACCCATTGCTATGAGACTCGAAATTGAGCTCAGGTGCATCCTGTTTTCGTTGATCATCCTTGAGATATTTCTACAACTTTATTCTAGTCCATCTGTGGCTAAATTCAATAGATTTGACATGATTTGGAAAGGTACACACCTGTATATACTGTATAAGGTCCTACAGTTGACAGTGCATGTCAGAGCAAAAACCAAGCCATGAAGTTGAAGGAATTGTCCGTAGAGCTCCAAGACAGGATTGTGTCAAGGCACAGATCTGGGGAAGGGTACCAAAACATGTCTGCAGGATGGAATGTCCCCAAGAACACAGTGGCCTCCATCATTCTTAAATGTAAGATGTTTGGAATCACCAATAGTCTTTCTAGAGCTGGCCACCCCACCAAACTTAGCAATCAGGGGAGAAGGGCCTTGGTCAGAGAGGTGGCCAAGAACCTGATGGTCACTTTGAAAGAGTTCCAGGGTTCCTCTGTGGAGATGGGAGAAACTTCCAGAAGGTCAACCATCTCCAGAGGAGTCCACCAATCAGACCTTTATGGAAGAGTGGCCAGACGGAAGCCACTCCTCAGTAAAAGGCAGATGACAGCCTGCTTGGAATTTGCCAAAAGACACCTAAAGACTAAGACTAAGACCATGAGAAACAAGATTCTCTGGTCTGATGAAACCAAGATTGAACTCTTTGGCCTGAATACCAAGCAGCACATCTGGAGGAAACCTGGCACCATCCCTACGGTGATGCATGGTGATGGCAGCATCATACTGTGGGGATGCTTTTCAGTAGCAGTGACCGGAGACTAGTCACGATTGAGGCAAAGATGAATGGAGCAAAGTATGGAGATGTTCTCAATGAAAACCTGCTCCTGAGCACTCAGGACCTCAGACTTTGTTTAAAGTTCACCTTCCAACAGGACAATGACCCTAAGCACACAGCCAAGACAACGCAGGAGGGGTTTCGGGACACGTCTCTGAATGTCCTTGAGTGGTCCAGCCAGAGCTCAGACTTTAACCCAATCTAACATCTCTGGAGAGACCTGAAAATAGCTGTGCAGTGACGCTCCCCATCCAACCTGAAAGAGCTTGAGGATCTGCAGAGAAGAATAGAAAAAACTCCCAAATAAATGTGTGCCAAGCTTGATGAGTCATACCCAAGAAGACTCGATGCTGTAATCACTGACAAAGGTGCTTCAACAAAGTACTGAGTAAAGGGTCTGAATATTTATGCAAACATAATATTTCAGTTTATTATTTGTAATAAATTAGCAAAAATGTATAGATACCTGTTTTTGCTTTGTCATTATGGGGTATTGTGTTTACATTGAGAAGAAAAAACAATTTAATCAATTTTAGAATAAGGCTGTAAAGTTACAAAATGTGGAAAAAGTCAAGGGGCCTGAATACTTTCTGAAGACACTGTATATTAACAAGGGGTGAGACCCCTGAAGTCAAACAAGGAGCATCTCCAAAGAAAGCTATCATAGCAAACTGGGAACATTTCCAGAACATTACCTAAGATTCCTATTAATTTCTAGTTAGGTTTTTACCTAACATCCCAAAAACATTGATGCTTTTTGGAAAACAATCAATTTGTTTATAAAAAAATGGCACATTTGTCTGTTCTTTAATGGTTCCCCGGGTGTTTCCTTAGGTTGTGGTAACATGTGGGGACATGTTTTTTGACGTTCATAGCATATTTGTTTTAGGTTTAACATAATATTCATCCAATATACATTTTACCTTGTCTTGAAGGTCCTCAGAACATTTGAAGAACATTTAGAAAATGTTATATTTAAGTTTCACCACAACATTCAAGTCTTTTATCTACTACACCACCAGAGAAGATCGCTTTCCTTGTCTTTTTTCTGTATATATCCATGGCAGTGTGGTCAAACAGGAATTCTATACTTCCTTTTTAGGCTTGTTAAACACAACTTACTCAGGGAAATACTGGTAAGTGGGTTATTTACCATCACCTCACTCATCTTTTTTTATATACTGCATACTTCTGGGCCCATTATTACAAGGTATCTGTTATGCACGCCTTTTGTGAAGAGGGAACGCAACACCCTGCTACAACTCAACTCCCCGTGCAGTGAAAGAGGTATGGACTGTAGGTGCGAGTAAGGATGACAAAGGCAGAGAGTGGTACCATTTACAAGGAATTTATTCCGTCACACAGTAATTTGGGGAAAAGGGGCTGGACGGAACCAAAGCAAAGAAAGTAAATCTCAAAGCCCCCTCTCCTATCTAACCTGCCTACCCACTACTTACCACCACCTGGTGCCCTAACCAAAATACAGGGGGTGGTCCGCCTAGGTCTTACCTAGTGTGCCTAGTCAGTGAATATACTACGGGTATATGTATGCCCGCGGGCCTCTTGCCTAAGCACTCCCTAGGTGCCTTCCCTTTCCCCGCTGGGAACAAATGAAACAGAATATTATCAACAATTTCACAAACACACTGAGAAACACAGGACATCAAATAAGCTCTGACTTAGCAAAAAACTCACACAGAACATAACAAATCTCTTAGCAACAACCAACATGATATAACCATCAGCCTCCTCTCTCTCCACCATCATCTCTCCACCATCATCTCTCCACCATCATCTCTCCACCATCATCTCTCCACCATCATCTCTCAGCAAAAATCTTTCTGCAATGATCTCCCAGCAATGATCTCTCTCCTGAACAACAGAACGCTGGCTTTTATAACTGGAGGAGTCTAATGGGATACAGCTGTAACTTGACGAGAGGGCGGGGTCAGCTCCAATTAGCCCTAGAGTCGACCAATCAGCTGCTTGGGGGATTTCCGGAAGCCATCTCCTGAAACGCACACTCAAATACACAAACTACAACACAGAAACTGGGGAATGTAACACACCCACCACAAAAATTGCAAACATACAGTTTGTAATAACAAAAACCAACACATGCACAGTTAGTAAACCCGTGATAGAGCGTCGGCAACCACATTCGCCGAGCCCTTCACATAAGATATCTGTACATTATATCCTTGGACAATCAGAGCCCACCGCATAAGGCTGCGGTCCTGATTGTACATTTGCTTCAAGAACACCAATGGATTATGGTCCGTGAAGACCATTACAGGCTAGGCACTGGAGCCCACATATACCTCAAAAAACTGTAAGGCAAGCAATAAAGCCAGCGTCTCTTGTTCAATTGTAGAGTACCTTGACTGACACGCGTTAAACTTACAGGAGAAGAAACTGACGGGCCGATCCACTCCGTCTTCCTGTAAGAGAACCGCACCCACCCCCACTATACTAGCATCGATCTCCAACTTAAAAGGTTTGTCAAAGTTGGGGGAGGCAAGCACTGGGGCACCACAAAGTAGCGCTTTAGCGGACTCAAAAGCATAGTTACAGTCCTTGGACCACTTAAATGGTACCTTGGGACTAAGCAGAGATGAAAGGGGAGCTACTACCGTCGAGAAATTCTTACAGAATGTACGATAGTACCCTACCATCCCTAGGAATCTGTGCAACTAGAAGCGAGTTGTGGGAGCAGGAAAAGCAACAATTGCTTCCACTTTGCCAGTTACTGGGTGCACTTGACCTTGTCCCACTTGTTTCCCTAAGTAAGTCACAGTAGCCTTCCCAAACTCACACTTGGCCAAATTGAGGGTTAAAGAAGCATTCTCCAACCGCTCAAACACACTTTTCAAAATGGAGAGATGATCAGACCAAGTAGACGAATGAATCACCACATCGTCAAGGTAAGCAGTACAATTTGGCACATCTGCAAACACAATGTTAACTAGCCGCTGAAAAGTAGCAGGTGCATTACAACCGGCAGAGATAAACGGAGCAGAGACAGGATCCGGTTTCTCAAATTCTGAATCAATAACTCGATCCAATGGACGAGCCAAAGACTTGACTAAACCCAAACTTTTCATTTTTGGGGACGGTGACTGGGACTGTTTCGGTTTATTTTTCAAAACTGGGCAGTCCGCAGTCAGGTGACCCTTTAGGTGACTGTAAAAACATTCACGGATTTCATGAAAACGCTTCGGGTTGTCAGAGGAAAAAGCGACCTGAAGGAGGCACTGAGGACGTAATGGTCCGGCCTTCAAAACGCGGCGCACCAAAGACAGTCTTGTGTGTCAAAGCGTACTCATCTGCCAACACTGCTGCCTGGGCCAATGTCCCAACCTTCTGTTCATTTGAATGAACTACAATTCTATCAGGGAGGTTGCTTTTAAAGTCCTCCAACATCATCACTCCCGAATATCAGCAAAGGTGTTAGCTTTACTGGCTGAACACCAGTGATTAAACAGAGACCCTATTCCCTAGCAAACTCAACAAAAGTACGGTGAGATGTTTTTTTGTGGTTCCTGAAGCGCTGCCTATAAGCTTCAGGCACCAACTCACAAGCCCTAAATATGGTAGTTTTAACTGTATTGTAGTGTAAACTGTCTTCCAGGGAGAGAGCAGCTACTACTTTGTTTTAAAAAAAAAATAGCCGTCAATTTTCACACGTTTTATTTGTTAAATTCTCAATTTCTGACTAAATGTATAAATCTGGACAAAGTAAAGACATCCTCTCCTTTAGTAGAGTATATCTAAGCCTGAATATCAGCCTGAATAATAGCCTGAATAAAGGAAACATGGTTACATAACATGTGGGATGGAACTTGCAATCTTTGGATCTGCAGCCAGATCATCAACCCTCTGCACCACCAGGGGAATAGCTATAGATCATAAAATACAGTGTAACAACTACAAAGCATATGTAAAGGATGGGATCATTTTAACCTCTAAAAGCTCAAATATGGAATTGTTTTAAGATGGTCATAGGATTGATCCTGTAGGTATATAAAAAAAACATTTCAAAATGATTTGATAAAATATTTAATTTGGCCTTTATTACTATAGTCCATAGAAACATATTGAATAACACATTCATAAATGGCAAAATAGACGGTCCAAAAATACATCATTGGAATAAGGGTATGAAGTGTCTTTCCTCTATCTAGGACATAAAAGAAAGCTAAGGATTTTTGGGGAGGACATCTATATTAACCCCTTTTTTGTTGGCACAAAACTACCTCCATATTTGCATTAATTTCTTAAAATTGGTACTGGTTACCTTCAGACGAGAACGGCAACGTGTTCTCTCCTTTCAATAGAAATGTCGTATTAGTTTGTAGCCCAAACAGTTCGGACGCTACAGACATTTTTGTGAGAATACAGATTTTTGGGATGTCTCATGGTCTAACAAACACAGGTGTAGCTCAGCCACCTTCCACAGCAGATTCAGAAGGCTGACAAAAGGTGATGTGGTGGATTGAGACTCAGCCGACGCAACAAGAAAAAACTGATCTATTTTGATGGGGATTTTTTTATTATGTTACTTAGATTGATGCATGGGCGCATCATTTAGACTCTTAAGGATTTAATAACTTTTCTGTCTTCTGTGTCCTGATTGACCATATTTAACTGAAAAACCCCACAAGTCCATAGCTGTCCCCTGGTAGCACAGAGGGTTAACGATCTACAGTAGTTAAGGAACCAAACATTTTAGATTCAAACTCCAAATGTGCAGCTTGTCACCATATTTCACTTGTTTCAGGAAACTAGGCATATGTCACATGTCACTACTTCACAGGAGAAGCATTTGAACATAAAAATTGTGTTTATCAAAAGGCATTTTTGGGCAACAATGCTTTCTCAAACATGTGAACTTATGTTATTCCAAACTTCTGTTCCATCCGTAAACACGAAAAAACGTGCTCAATTATGAACCTAGTTGGTTTAGCCACGGAAAACCTTTCAGTTAGCCATGAGATAATGAATGGGCTGGACATGCCGGGAGATGAGTTTGGATTGGTCTGCCATGTAGCATGCTCTGTCTATAACGGGAGCTGCTCAGTATGTGTTGATAGTCCTTTCTACTGCTCAGTTCTTGAAAGATAACGCTAGCCATCGAGAACTACAAAAGTTTTGCTACTTTTCTCAACATTGATGCCCTGAATTTAGCATGCAGAATTTAGTTTATAGCATTTCCTTCACATGAATCATCAATTTAGATAAGTGTGTCAGGTAAGCGTCATCAAATTGAGTGAAAGGATGCCCAAGAAAAAACACTTCTTTCTGAAGGAAATGGCACTACTCAAGCTTCACTTTAAACCCTGCCTCTTTCAGTCTGTTCAGAACTATCTCTATAAGGGCACAAGGCGAGACACAGATGCAGACACAAGAGGCAGATGGTTTGAGTCTTTGATATTTAATAATCCAAAAGGGGTAAGCAAAAGAATGGTCGTGGACAGGCAAAAGGTCAAACCCAGTTCTGGTTTTGTCCAGGAGGTACAGTGTGGCAGGCAGGCTTGTGGTCAGGCAGGCAGGTACAGAGTTTAGAAAACAGACAAGTGTCAAAACTTGGAGGACTAGCAAAAGAGAATAGAAAAGGCAGGCGCACAGGAAAAACACACTGGTTGACTTGGATCATACAAGACAAACTGTCACAGACACACAGAAAACACAGGCTTAAATACCCATGGGATAATGGGGAATATGGGTGACCCATGGAGGGGGTGGAGACAAGCACAAGGACAGGTGAAACAGGTGGAAATGATAGGCATTTAGCAAGACACCCCCAATAAAGGAGTGGTTCTGCAGGTGGTGACCACAGACCACTTCTCAGTTCCTATGCTTCCTGGC
Source organism: Oncorhynchus kisutch (assembly GCF_002021735.2). Classification (NCBI taxonomy): domain Eukaryota; kingdom Metazoa; phylum Chordata; class Actinopteri; order Salmoniformes; family Salmonidae; genus Oncorhynchus; species Oncorhynchus kisutch. The sequence goes on along the minus strand of NC_034186.2, from coordinate 20,101,072 downwards.
TGATGTTTTGGTCACTTTTGAATGCTGGCGGTGCTTTCACTCTAGTGGTAGCATGAGACGGAGTCTACAACCCACACAAGTGGCTCAGGTAGTGCAGCTCATCCAGGATGGAACATCAATGCGAGATGTGGCAAGAAGGTTTGCTGTGTCTGTCAGCGTAGTGTCCAGAGCATAGAGGCGCTACCAGGAGACAGGCCAGTACATCAGGAGACGTGGAGGAGGCCGTAGGAGGGCAACAACCCAGCAGCAGGACCGCTACCTCCGCCTTTGTGCAAGGAGGAGCAGGAGGAGCACTGCCTGCAAAATGATCTCCAGCAGGCCACAAATGTGCATGTATCTGCTCAAACGGTCAGAAACAGACTCCATGAGGGTGGTATGAGCGTCCACAGGTGGGGGTTGTGCTTACAGCCCAACACCGTGCAGGACATTTGGCATTTGCCAGAGAACACCAAGATTGGCAAATTCGCCACTGGCGCCCTGTGCTCTTCACAGATGAAAGCAGGTTCACACTGAGCACATGTGACAGACGTGACAGTCTGGAGACGCCGTGGAGAACGTTCTGCTGCCTGCAACATCCTCCAGCATGACCGGTTTGGCGTTGGATCAGTCATGGTGTAAAGTGGCATTTCTTTGGGGGGCCGCATTCTGAGCCTCATTTTGACTTGTTTTATGGACACTACATCAAAGTTGGATCAGCCTGTAGTGTGGTTTTCCACTTTCATTTTGAGTGTGACTCCAAATCCAGACCTCCCATGGGTTGATAAATTTGATTTCCCATTGATAATGTTTGTGTGATTTTGTTGTCAGCACATTCAACTATGTAAAGGAAAAAGTATTTAATAAGAATATTTAATTCATTCAGATCTAGGATGTGTTATTTTAGTGTTCCCTTTATTTTTTTGAGCAGTGTATGTTATCTAACTATACTAACAGTATCTGAAAGACTAGGTCACTCATAGAAACTTGCATGAGTTGTTGAAACGTCGCAGGCCCATTACAAACCACCAAAATAAATTATAATCAAGACATGGGTGGAATAAATCATGTTTATCTTCAACAAATATAAATTAAACAAGGTTTTTATCACTATTGATGTTAATTTTACATACACTATTTTATGGAAATGATAACTGAGTCCCATTGAACACAAATTTAGAATGGTCTACACACCACGAGGGACAGAGTTTTACTGTGTGTGTGTTGCAAATGTATTTCTTGCACTTGATGCATGTGTACTGTGTCTTCCTGTCTTTCTTGGGTCCACATACATCGCAGCACTTCATCTTGTTGCTACCGGGCTGCAATCTAGAATGATGAAAACACTTAGCTCAGGAATTTTACTAAAATCTCACTCACTCACATACATATTCACAGCAGGCCAAGGTAGGAGAGTCAGACAGCCACACATGCAACAACATCACTCACACGTTCGTCCGGTATTGGAGTTGTTGGTTCTGTGGGTCGGCCGGATGGGGCACCAGCATCCTCCTCTTGAATCCTCCTCACAATGGCTGCAGAAGCTGGGGTCCTTGGGATGTGTTGCCTCCTCTGGATTTAAGGTCTTACCAATGCCTTGCCCAGCTCCTCAAGAAAAAGTTGTCTCCTCTGGAGCTTCCCTCTGTTCCAATCTGGGTTCAACTGGTTGTACGCCGAGATGTCCAAGATGTTGAAGAATATCACAAGTGGCCAGAATAGAGTTGTTCTTTTGCAGCTGTAGCCAGTCACCACCTTGTCTAAATTGTCCACCTCTCCTTTTGTGGCATTGTAATCCATTATGATTTCTGTTTTTTTATGTTCCTGGGCACAGATTATCCCATCCCTACGCAGCATACTCATGAGTACCACATTTTTACCTTTCTTTGGCACGTAAGACACTAAGGACATGTCGGCCGTGAACACAAACTTAGAGGAATTGATCGTTCCGTGTATTTAACAGCTGAGATGGGAGCTCTGGCTTGTTTTTTCCTACCATCGTCAGCTTCCTCTTGAGGAGCTGCTGTCCCAGCTTGTGCGAAGTAAAAAGGTTAGCGCATGTGATGTTGCAGCCACAGAGTACCTGTGTCACGTCTAGGACATCCCTTGGTTCTTCTCAGAGGCTTATTCATCTGGCTTCCCTGTATATACTTTCCACGCATATGATGAAGCAGCATCACAGGCAGCCCAAATATTGATTCCATATTTTGCAGGTTTAGATGGTATGTACTGACTGAAGCAGAAGCGGCCCCTAAATGGCATAAGCTGCTCTTCAACAGCAAGGTTGGGCCCAGGGTTGTAAAACAGGGGAAGGCGGTCCGCCCACTTGTCCCACACTGACCTGATTTCAGCTAACTTGTCTCTCTGCCGCCGAAATGGTCTGGTGTCTCAGTTATCGAAGCAGATAATCCCAGAAATAATGTGGAAGTTTTCCAGAGACATTGTTGCACGGAAAAGTTATCTGCCAGTTTCTGCATCCCACGGGGATTCTGTGGATTCCCCATTGGATCTTAAAACACCAGCAAGGATAAGAACCCCAAAGTATGCATGTAAATGAGTTGATAAATGAGTGATCCATCTCCTTCCATCTCTCTCCAGAATCACACCTTCCCTCCTAAGTAGTGCAGTCCAGAATGATTTTATGGATGGTGTCTGGAATCAACAGTTCGAAAGAAGACTTTTTGTCCTGCACATGAGTAACCGCCCTCTGCGTCAGCCCTGGTTGCATCCTTATCACATTGGCAGCCATGCGGGGTGGCTCATTCCTTGGGCAAGTAGTCCATTCAGTTTCACCATTTTTTTATATCCATATTTCTCCTCCTGCAGGCAGCTGATGAGCTGGTTGATGACAGGCTGGTCCTGGGGCTGGCTGAGGGTCAATCTCATCCTCTTCTTCCAACTCTCTGTCAGACTGCGAATTGACAGAGACATGATACTCATATTTGGAAAATTCTTCATCTTCTAAAGTGGAAGACACTTCTTAGACAATAGCTTCGCTCTCTCTGCAAAAAAAGATTTCTAAGGACCTCTGACAGAGATTATGTTTGCCATAATGATTGATTTTGGAAAAGGAGCCACACATGCATAGCTATTTATTTGTTGTGTCTCTCCCACAATTTGAACCTCGCTGGGGTAGAGTGTGGGAAAAGCCAGAATTTTTAACAATGTATTGAATTAATGTGTTTTAATAATATTGTGCAGATTCCCACAAGACAGTGTGTGTTTCACAAATCAAATCAAATCAAATTTATTTATATAGCCCTTCGTACATCAGCTGATATCTCAAAGTGCTGTACAGAAACCCAGCCTAAAACCCCAAACAGCAAGCAATGCAGGTGGAGAAGCACACTACACAGGGTAAAGAGTGTGAAAAAAGTGGGAGACAGGCAGACAGGCAGGGAGTCAGACAGGTTCTTGCTGCTATGTTGAAACAGCCAGCCCAGGGAGGAGGAAGACAGAGTGAAGGCAAACAGCAAACCTTTTAATGTTTTCACCTACACACACACTTTTCCAGTGGATCCAAACACCACATATGTAATATCAATGTGTAGGGCAGTGCACAGTGTGCACTCAATTAAGATGTGTTATTTTACATGTTCTTCACATAAAATTAGCTAAGGCCAATGAGTCTCAGGTTGAAACAATAATGAATTGTATAATGTTTATTTTAGTAAAGTTTGAAAATGGGTCCCACAGACCCCTTGCGTAGACTGTGGCTATGGAAGATGCAGGTACATGTACCTACTGTACCAGCCACACCGGCAGCTGAAGACTTTTCAATGACATCATTTCTGTACTCGCTGAAAGGCTTCTCTCCAACCAGAATCCAACTCACACCTAGAGTTGTGTCAAACTCAGCATGGACTAGTTGTCGGCATCTGATGATGATATTCATTCCAAGGAAGCCTGGTACTGTAGTCTGTGACTACTAAGGATCTTTGACTACCAGGAAGCCACACACAGGTAAAGTTGTCACCATGGTCTCTAAGTCTAACTCAAGGTAACCTAGGTAAGGGATGTCCAACCTGTTAGCTGCAGTTATCTTAAGCCATCCTGCTATTGAAAGCATGTCTTTATCATCCCCTAATAGGAGTTATCTGAAGAATGACTCATAAATAGTGCTGACTTCACTCCCGGTATCCCCCCCCCCCCCCCCCCCCCCCCCCTCTATATTGAGATCTGCAACTGGACATTTGCCCACTGCATGCTCAAGAAATCTGTCACGACTACAAGTACTGTCTGGTAAGCCTACATATTGTCCCCGAATTGCCTGGCTCTTGGCAACCTAGGATGCTTGCTTTCCTGCACACAAGCAGCTTGTGCAAATGGGCTGACCGTCATCAGTAAACTACAGTTTTCCTCTAGGTTTCCTACCTGTGCCATTACCAGTCTTCTCCTTGTTCAGATCAAGACCCTGGACTGCGTTTGTTAGCTTCCTAATGGACCTCCAGTGACCAGGCGATGGCTTCCTCACGTACATCAAACAGAGTAGACTGAGGCCTCTTCCTGACTAACTTCAACCACTCCCTCTTAAGAGCAGTATCTATGATGCACAAAATTAACTGGTTTCTGACAGTTTTATCAACTTTATCCTCTGGAATGGCGTCTTGTTCTTGTTTCAGTACATAACTAAGTATATGCAATAGTGTACGTGAGTAATCATAAGAAAATCCTCTCCCTCTCCCTAATGGCGGCCATAGAAGGTGTGCAACAGCAGACATACACTGGGCTTTTCTGTATAAGCTCCACTTAGATATGAGAACAGGTCACTGGGCTACTTTGACTCCACACCCATGCATAACCACACTTCCTCTAAGGCTGACCCCCTCAACAGAGACCGTATGAAATGTACATTTTCATCAGTACTCTGATCTCTGGCTCAAATTACACATTCAACCTCCTCAATGAACTCATCAACTAACCAACCAACCATCTTTAGAGACATCACCACTAAAAGGCTGGATCTTACACTCTCTAGGTACATACACATATGACCTTGTGGACCAATTACCTAGAGCTGCAATTGTTGCCATTGCTTCGTCATATTTCCTATTTAGCTCTGCAATCTGTAACTGTAAGTCAACTACAGGGCTACCCTCACCACCTGGGGCCGCGTCACCATCACCTGCTGACTCTGACAAATGGTTGTACTCAAACTCAGTTCAAGGATATAATGTAGAGTAGAGACAATCTCTGAAAGTTGCTAGATGGATGGAGGTGATGGCAGATGGTGGCAGTTGGTCCTCTCCGATGCTCTGCGATGATCTACAATGGTTGACAGCGTTCTCTGGATTTTGACAGTCTGGTTACAGAAGTTCCACAGCAACCCCAGGCAGGCCTCATTGCCCATTCTCAGATCCCCTGGCACAGTCCCTCATCAGATTGCTCTGGCCCAGTACCACTCTTCACCACTGCCGAAATTATGCAATTCACTAGCCTAACAAAGCTATCAGAACTGCACTCCTGGTATCAAAATGTGTAACCTGGCAAAAGTAAACCCAGCACAGGACACAGTTGTTTATTTTGTTGAAGCTTACATTTCAAATAGGATCATGTAGGAGGGAAATCACCACAAGGTGAGGACACCATGAAGTAAAGTTCAGTCTAAATCACAATCAAGTGAAATAAATATATTAGTAAAGTGCATAAAAAATAATCTCAGTACAATAATTACAAAGTGAAATGTATAAAAGGTAGTGGCTCTGCTTTAAACACACTGTCCACATGATACCCTAACCCCACATGGAACAGTAGATCCTCATTTCACACATATAGCAGCTTCAAATAATGTTATGATCATCAACTCCACAATGTGGTTCTGAGATCACTGGTATTCAGCTGGCAAGAAGCTAACATCCTCATGTCAATCCATCTAAAGTATTGTTGGACCCACAATGAATCTCAACAGCTCTCTAGTGTAATTGCTTGCTCTCACTCTTACACACTGTGCATGCACCATCCCATAACCACTTGCACACATTATTTATGGATCTCTAAAAGGGACAGTGCCATCTAGTGGATATAAATGAATACAGCTATGTGCTTTAACCACCTAGCTACTTAATAATTATACAATATTTAAAAAATATTTTTATCTGGACACTTTCTGTTTTTGGTTTTGCTTCTCTGCAAGTAACCATTCCACTGTACCGTTTACGCCTTCTGTATCCTGTGCATGTGACTAGTAAACTTGTGTTTACCAGAAACGATAATGTGAATATCGAAATGAACTGAACCAAAGTCAGACTAGCATATATGCCAAGGACTAGATCAAGTGTATTTTTATTTGGAGTTTTTCCTTATTGTAGGCTACTACTTTTACTACCTTTAGTCTTGAAATCTTTCATTGCTTACTGAACTTCTCAGTCTATTTAGCACATGGCCTCACGTTTGAATCCTTAAAGAGATGCGTGGGGCTATGGCTTAGGATGGTGTGACTTTGGGATAGGTGGGACAGTAGCGTCCCACCTGGCCAACATCCGGTGAAATGGCCAAATTCAAATTAAATTACTAGAAATATTAAACATTCATGAAATCACAAGTGCAATACATCAAAATAAAGCTTAAATTGTTGTTAATCCAGCCAAGGTGTCAGATTTCAAAAAGGCTTTAGGGTGAAAGCTAACCAAAAAACAGCCCCAAAGCATGATGTTTCCACCCCCATGCTTCACAGTAGGTATGGTGTTCTTTGGATGCAACTCAGCATTCTTTGTCCTCCAAACACGACGAGTTGAGTTTTTACCAAAAAGTTCTATTTTGGTTTCTATTTTGGTTTCATCTGACTAGTCTGGGCTGAACATTGACTTAAAGTAAAATTAAGTAGAAAGCAGATTACCCTTCTTATATCTATATATTTTCCATTCTCTTTCCTGAATAGTTTTGATTGCAATTTGTTGTATCATCTTAGTACAATATCATTACTGTACTATTCTCCCAATCTTCTTCTGGATCATCCAAATGCTCTCTAGCAAACTTCAGATGGGCCTGGACATGTACTGGCTTAAGCAGGGGGACACGTCTGGCACTGCTGGATTTGAGTCCCTGGCGTCGTAGTGTGTTACTGATGGTAGGCTTTATTACTTTGGTCCCAGCTCTCTGCAGGTCATTCACTAGGTCCCCCTGTGTGGTTCTGGGATTTTTGCTCACCGTTCTTGTGATCATTTTGACCCCACGGGGTGAGAACTTGCGTGGAGCCCCTAATAATTGCTCCCACAGTTGATTTCTTCAAACCAAGCTGCTTACTTATTGCAGATTCAGTCTTCCCAGCCTGGTGCAGGTCTACAACTTTGTTTCTGGTGTCCTTTGACAGCTCTTTGGTCTTGGCCATAGTGGAGTTTGGAGTGTGACTGTTTGAGGTTGTGGACAGGTGTCTTTTATACTGATAACAAGTTCAAACAGGTGCCATTAATACAGGTAACGAGTGGAGGACAGACGAGCCTCTTAAAGAAGAAGTTACAGGTCTGTGAGAGCCATAAATCTTGCTTGTTTGTAGGTGACCAAACACTTATTTTCCACCATAATTTGCAAATAAATTCATTAAAAATCCTACAATGTGATTTTCTGGATTATTTTTCTAATTTTGTCTGTCATAGTTGAAGTGTACCTATGATGAAAATTACAGGCCTCTCTCATATTTTTAAGTGGGAGAACTTGCACAATTGGTGGCTGACAATACTTTTATGCCCCACTGAATATATACATTACCAGTGAGAAGTTTGGACACACCTACTCATTCCAGGGTTTTTCTTAATTCATTTTTTACTATTTTCTACATTGTAGAATTGTGAATTGTGAAGACATAAAAACTATGAAATAACACATATGTAATCATGTAGTAACCAAAAAAGTGTTAAACAAATAAAAATATATTTGAGATTTGAGACTCTTCAAAGTAGTCACCTTTCGCCTTAAAGACAGTTTTGCACACTTTAGGCTCCCTTATGGCGCAGCGGTCTAAGGCACTGCATCTCAGTGGAAGAGGCGTCACTACAGTCCCTGGTTTGAATCCAGGCTGTATCACATCTGGTTGTGATTGGGAGTCCCATAGGGCAGCACACAGTTTGAACAAAAAATCCTCTGCAGCAGAGGTAACTCTGGATCTTCCTTTCCTGTGGTGGTCCTCATGAGAGCCAGTTTAATCATAGAGCTTGATGGTTTTTGCAACTGCACTTGAAGAAACTTTGAAAGTTCTTGAATTTTTCCAGATTGACTGACCTTCATGTCTTAAAGTAATGATGGACTGTCGATTCTCTTTGCTTATTTGAGCTGTTCTTCCCACAATATGGACTTAGTCTTCTACCAAATAGGGCTATCTTCTGTATACCACCCCTACCTTGTCACAACACAACTGATTGGCTCAAATGCATTAAGGAATGGAAAACTAGTCACTTCTATAATGTTTACATATCTAGCATTACTCATCTAATATGTATATACTGTATTCTATACTATTCTATGGTATCTTAGTTACTTAATGTTTACATATCTGGCATTACTCATCTCATGTGTATATACTGTTTTCTATAATATTCCACGGTATCTTAGTCACTTAATAATGCTTACATGTCTGGCATTACTCATCTCATGTGTATATACTGTTGTTCTATACTATTCTACTGTATGTTAGTCCGTTCCACTCTGACATCACTCGTCCATACGTATATAGTCTTCATACATTCCTACTTAGTTTTGATGTCTTCACTATTACTCTACAATGTAGAAAATAGTACAAATAAAGAAAAACCCTTGCATGAGTAGTTGTGTCCAAATGTTTGACTGGTACTGTATATAAACAGCTAATTCAGAAGTTGCTCTAAAAGTCACTTTTTGATATGTTTGTTGACACCACACTGCCTATCACTGGGAGTGACCCTCGGATCTTACTGCCTAGACCTCATGAGTCTTGGTGTCTGCATCTGTTAAAAGAGATCAGAAGACGAGGAGACAGGAAGATGAAAAAAAAAACAGTTAACCTCACTCAACCTTTTCATGGAGATTATTATGCTGTTTCAGCACAACCAGGAAGCTCAGAGGAAGACAGATGGAAAGAGTGTCTGCGGATCACATGCTCAAGTCTTTTTCCATACATTTTTAGAATTATTATGTTTTGACTCTGGCACTGAATGACTTACTGTATTTCCTAGTTGAAGGTTTTTATGACAGAATAGTTCGAATGAAGTGTGTTTTATTATGCAAGTTCCCTGTTTCTGCACTACCAGTGATATTAAATGAAGGGATATTAAACAGCTGTGTTTTCATGTGTGTGTGAGTAATATTTCTTCTGTGTTTCTACAGGGATATCAATGGGGTCTTACAGGGACATAAAAGAAGCCTTAGCAGTCACACTCAGAGTAAGCATTGGTCTATGAAAATGACACAGCTAAGCATTCCCGCATTGACTGGCTGGATGTCTAATCGTGCCAACTAGCTCGCTGATAGCTAGGCCTGGAGGCGGGATGACTGGAGCAAATCCAATGGAATCCCCTCGCCATTAGACACACACAAACCCAAAACCACGCACGCACGCACGCACGCACGCACGCACGCACACACACACACACACACACACACACACACACACACACACACACACACACACACACACACACACACACACACACACTGGCTATTACACAGATTGGATTCCTCCTAATACCAAGCTTATGTACCAATCAGCGGGCTGATAGCTTCAGGAGGAGAGGAGCTGTTGCTGCCGCTCTCTAACATTCATAGGCTCACAGCGATGTCTGAGGAAACGTTAACTCACTTTACTGATATAAATCTTCTTTTTATTTTAAAGCTTTGTCTCAAATGGCAGCATATTCCCTATATAGTGCACTACTTTTCACCAGAGCTCTATAGGCCCTAGTCAAAAGTAGTGCACAATATATGGAATAATAGGGTGCCATTTGGGACGTTATTTGTTCTTTTGACCAATCAGATCAGCTCTGAAAAAGCTCTGACGTGAAAAGATCAAATGTGATTGGTCAAAAGGCCAATTAGTAGAAAAAATATCAGAATTGTAAATGCAGCCAGGGGCTTATATCATCTGGGATGGCTGATTATGAGGCTCCCTGCATGGGTCGAATGGTCATTGGGACTGAGTGTGTGTGTGTGTGTGTGTGTGTGTGTGTGTGTGTGTGCTTGTGTGCAGGGATTTAGTGGGGCTGTAGTCTCTTGGCCCAGGCCCATGGGTGGCCCAAGACGCAGCATAATAAAAGTTTTAATAAATAATAAGAAAAGTAAATAAATGTATATATATATTATACATACAGTATACATTATATATGTAGTATATTTTTTATATTTTTCCAATGCAACTGCCAACCACAGGAAGACTCAGGAGCCCGTGTAGACAGCCTAATGAGTGTAGACAGCCTACTGCTGCCGCTCTGCTAATCATCAGATGAGGGAGGAGAGGAGGTGGGGGTCAACTTGGGAAACTGGGGGGACCAGCCTTGGTTGGGTAACTGATGAATAAAAAAATGTATGAACTGCATAATAAATAAATGTGACTGGTCAGTTGTGTGAGTCTGGGGCTAGGCCCAAGCCCGTACGGGCCCGAGAGGCCCAAAAAATTATAATTTGGTCATTTTTTCAGGAGCCCGCTCTCAATGTTCAAAATACACTAGAGAGCATAATTTAACCACAGAGGATCAACAGTTAATAAAAAATAACTGTAGTATTTAAGCTTTACAGGTATCTGCCAAAATGAAGGAAACACTAACGTAAAGTGTTGGGCCACCACGAGCTGCCAAAATACGTCAATGCACCTTGGCATAGATTGTACAAGTGGCCCTAAACCATGCCAGGAAAATGCACAGAAAGAATCAAGTGTTTCTTTATTTTGGCCATAGACATATAATCCATAGAAAGATTTTGTAACCTCTGACCATGGAAATTTGACTGTTAAACTCATGGGTACACTAGCAATGGTTGCCAGTCCTGACTTGAATGGGAACTGTCATCTATGGATTATACACTGAACAAAAATATAAATGCAACACGCAACAATTTCAAAGATTTCACTGAGTTACATTTCAAATATATTCATTATGCCCTAATCTATGGATTTCACATGACTGGGAATACAGATATGCATCTGTTGGTCAAAGATACCTTAAAAAAAGGTAGGGGCGTGAATCAGAAAACCAGTCAGTATCTGGTGTGACCAGCATTTGCCTCATGCAGTGCGACACATCTCCTTCGCATAGAGTTGATCTGACTATTGATTGTGGCCTGTGGAATGTTGTCCCACTCCTCGTCAATCGCTGCACGAAGTTGCTGGATATTGGGAAGAACTGAAACATGCTATCGTACACCTCAACCCAGACCATCCCAAACATGCTCAATATGTGACATGTCTGGTGAGTATGCAGGCCATGGAAGAACTGGGACATTTTCAGCTTTCAGGAATTGTGTACAACTCCTTGCGACACATGCTGAAACATGCTGAAACATAAGGTGATGGAGGCGGATGTGCTCTGTTCACAATGTTGACATCGTGGCGGCAGGTAGCCTAGTGGTTAGAGCGTTGGACTAGTAACAGAAAGATTGCAAGAAATCCCCGAGCTGACAAGGTGAAAATCTGTCATTCTGCCGCTGAACAAGGCAGTTAACCCACTGTTCCTAGGCTGTCATTGAAAATAAGCCTTTGTTCTTTACTGACTCGCCTAGTGAAATAAAGATCAAATAAACAATAATAAAAATCAGCGAACTGCTCGCCCACACAATACCATCTATCTACCATCTATCTATCTGCCTGGTACAGTTGACCAGGATTAATCCATGAAGAGCATACTTCTCCAGTGGCCATTGAAGGAAGGCATTTGCCCACTGAAGTTGTTTACAACCTGAAATGCAGTCAGGTCAAAACACTGGTGAGGACAATGAGCATGCAGATACTGTTTGTGCAGAAATTATTGTGAGTTGTGCAAACCCACAGTTTCATCAGCTGTCAAGGTGATTAGTCTTAGGTGATCCAGCAGGTGAATAAGCTGGATGTGGAGGTTCTGGGCTGGCATGGTTACATGTTGTCTGCGCTTGTGATGAAGGTTGGACGTACTGCCAAATTCTCTAAAATGACGATGGAGGTGGCTTGTGGTAGAGAAATTAACATTTCATTCTCTTGCAACAACTCTGGTGGGCATTCCTGCAGTCAGCATGTGAATGCATGCTCCCTCAACCTGATACGTCTGTAGTATTGTGTTGTGTGACCTTTTATTGTCCTCAGCACAAGTTGCACCTACTGTATATAATGATCATGCTGTTTAATCAGCTTGTTGATATGCCACACCGGTCAGATGTATGGATTATCTTGGCAAAGGAGAAATGCTCAATAACAGGAATGTACTTGACTTCCTGACTTGCCTAGTTAAATAAAGGCTAAATAAATAAATAATAAATACACAAATTTGCACACACAATTTGAAATAAATTGCTTTTTGTGGGCATGGAACATTTTTGCTCATGAAACATGGGACCAACACTTTACATTGAATTTATATTTTTGTTCAGTGTATTTCCATGGTTGGTTGCAGCTGCTGTTTTGCTATTTGCAGACTTCAAAATACAATGCCGGGAAAAACTAAAGCAATTGCCTACTGCTAAAAACAAAAGACTAATCTTTACATTACAAGCAATTTCGAGCAAACAGCAGCAATGTTTTTCAAAGTAGCTCATCTTGAGATAAGCTGTTGCCATGGCTTCATCTTTATCATTAGGTGAGTCACTGTGCCACTGGAAATTTGATTTAGTATCCTACTGTAGCCTATGATATACAGTGCATTCGGAAAGTATTCAGACCCCTTGACTTTTCCCCCATTTTGTTACGTAACAGCCTTATTCTAAAATGTATAAAATTGTTTTTTTCCTCATCAATCTACACACAATACCACATAATGACAAAGCAAAAATTGTTTTTTAGAATTTTTGCAAATGTACTACAAAGAAAAACAAAGGGAAAAAACACATTTACATAAGTATTCAGACCCTTTACTCAGCACTTTGTTGAAGTGATTACAGCCTTGAGTCATTTTGGGTATGAAGCTACAAGCTTGGCATACCTCTATTTGGGAAGTTTTGTCATTTCTCTCTGCAGATCCTCTCAACCTCAGTCAAGTTGGATGGGAAGCGACGCTGCACAGCTATTTTCAGGTCTCTCCAGAGATGTTAGATCGGGTTCAAGTCCGGGCTCTGATTGGACCACTCAAGGACATTCAGAGACTTGTCCTGAAGCCACTCCTGAGTTGTCTTGGCTGTGTGCTTAGGGTCATTGTCCTGTTGGAAGGTGAACCTTTGGCCCAGTCTGAGGTCCTGAGCGCTCTGGAGCAGGTTTTCATCGAGCATCTCTCTGTTCTTTGCTCCATTCATCTTTCCCTCAATTCTGACTAGTCTCCCAGTCCCTGCCACCGCCATTCTTCACCGTAGGGATGGTGCCAGGTTTCCTCCAGATATGATGCTTGGCATTCAGGACAAAGAGTTCAATCTTGGTTTCACCAGACCAGAAAACCTTGTTTTTCATGGTCTGATAGTCTTTCAGATGCCTTTTGGCAAACTCCAAGCGGGCTGTCATGTGCTTTTTACTGAGGAGTTGCTTCCGTCTGGCCACTCTACCATAAAGGTCTGATTGTTGGAGTGCTGCAGAGATGGTTGTCCTTCTGGAAGGTTCTCCCATCTCCACAGAGGACCTCCGGAGCTCTGTCAGATTGAACATCGGGTTCTTGGTCAACTCCCTGACCAAGGCCCTTCTCCCCCTATTGCTCACTTTGGCCGGGCGGCCAGCTCTAAGAGTCTTGGTTGTTCCAAACTTCTTCCATTTAAGAATGATGGAGGCCACTGTGTTCTTGGGGACCTTCAATGGTGCAGAAAAATGTTGGTACCCTTCCCCAGATCTATGCCTTGACACAGTCCTGTCTCAGAGCTCTGTGGACAATTCTTTCGACTGCATGGCTTGATTTTTGCTCAGACATGCACTGTGAACTGTGGCAACTTATAGACAGGTGTGTGCCTTTTCCAAATCATATCCAATCAATAGAATTTACCTCAGGTGGACCTAATCAAGTTGTGGAAATTAAGGATGAGATGGAAACAGGATGCACCTGAGCTCAATTTTGACTCTCGTGGCAAAGGGTCTGAATACCTATGTAAATGTGTTTTTACATTTTATTTTTACAAAAAACTCTAAAAACCTGTTTTCACTATGGGGTATTGTGTTGTTTGGTGAGTACACTCTCTGATGCTCCCTGTGGTGAAGAGTCATTCCGTAATGTGTGCGCTGGGAGTCGGGAAGTAAGTTCAGGGAGTGAATAATTTAATAAATGAACAAAACATAATACAAAACAACAAAGACAGACATGAAACTGAAACAGAAACAATGACACCTGGGGAAGGAACAAAAGAGAGTGACATATAAAGGGCAGGTAATCAATGAGGTGGTGGAGTCCAGGTGAGTGTCATTATGCGCTGATGTGCGTAACGTTGGTGACAGGTGTCCGCCATAACGAGTAGCCTGGTGACCCGAGATGCCGGAGAGGGAGCACCTGTGACAAATTAATGCATTTTAGAATAAGTTAATACAATGTGGAAAAAGTCAATGGGTCTGAATTCTTTCCAAATGCACTGTATCTACTGTATATATCACCTCCTAATATTGTACAGTCTGTGTCATGGGCCTGAGCTATTTGTTTGAATTCAAGACCAGATTTGAAATCAGTTTTTCAGTGTCAGAGTAGCCACTCATTTCAGTAATTTGTGTGGTATTAAAAAATATTCAGCTAATGTTTTTGTCATGTAAATGATAATGAATTGCATGAAATGTGTTTAAAAAGCTAAAACAAAGCCGCTGGACTATGATTTCTTAATCCGGCTCTGTGTGTGTGTGTGTGTGTGTGTGTGTGTCCATCCTGTCTGTCTGTCTGTCTGTCTGTCTGTCTGTCTGTCTGTCTGTCTGTCTGTCTGTCTGTCTGTACCTCATCTAAGAGCTAAGAGAATGCTATTTCAGCCTTGTTCCATACCTCCTGGGGTTTATAACACAAGCATGTTCTCGTGCTGTCTTGTCTTACTCTCTTGTCTTCGGCTACCCTCACCCCCTTAGCCTTACTCTTCCTCCCTCCCACGCCCGCTCCCCTCACGCCCCTAGCCTTACTCTTTCTCCCTCCCTCCCGCTCCCCGCTCCCCTCACCCCCCTAGCCTTACTCTTTCTCCCTCCCCCCTGCTCCCCTCACCCCCTAGCCTTACTCATTTTCCCTCTTGCTCCCCTCGCCCCCTAGCCTTACTCTTTCTCCCTCCCTCCCTCCCATTCCCCTCATCCCCCTAGCCTTACTCTTTCTCCCTCCCTCCTGCTCCCCTCACTCCCTAGCCTTACTCTTTCTCCCTCCCTCCTGCTCCCCTCACCTCCCTAGCCTTACTCTTTCTCCCTCCTGCTCCACTCACCCCCATAGCCTTACTCTTTCTCCCTCCCTCCTCCTCCCCTCACCCCCTAGCCTTACTCTTTCTCCCTCCTCCTCCCCTCACCCCCTAGCCTTACTCTTTCTCCCTCCTGTTCCCCTCATCCCCCTAGCCTTACTCATTCTCCCGCCTGCTCCCCTCACCCCCCTAGCCTTACTCTTTCTCCCTCCTGCTCCCCTCACCCCCATAACCTTACTCTCTCTCTCTCCCTCCCTCCTGCTCCCTCCCCTCACCTCCCTAGCCTTGCTCTTTCTCCCTCCCGCTCCCCTCACCCCCTAGCCTTGCTCTTTCTCCCTCCTGCTCCCCTCACCCCCCTAGCCTTGCTCTTTCTCCATCCCGCTCCCCTCACCCCCCTAGCCTTGCTCTTTCTCCCCCTGCTCCCCTCACCTCCCTAGCCTTGCTCTTTCTCCCTCCTGCTCCCCTCACCTCCCTAGACTTACTCTTTCTCCCTCCTGCTCCCCTCACCTCCCTAGCCTTACTCTTTCTCCCTCCTGCTCCCCTCACCTCCCTAGCCTTACTCTTTCTCCCTCCCGCTCCCCTCACCCCCCTAGCCTTACTCTTTCTCCCTCCTGCTCCCCTCACCTCCCTAGCCTTGCTCTTTCTCCCTCCTGCTCCCCTCACCTCCCTAGCCTTGCTCTTTCTCCCTCCTGCTCCCCTCACCTCCCTAGCCTTGCTCTTTCTCCCTCCCGCTCCCCTCACTCCCCCTAGCCTTGCTCTTTCTCCCTCCTGCTCCCCTCACCCCCCTAGCCTTGCTCTTTCTCCATCCCGCTCCCCTCACCCCCCTAGCCTTGCTCTTTCTCCCTCCTGCTCCCCTCACCTCCCTAGCCTTGCTCTTTTCTCCCTCCTGCTCCCCTCACCTCCCTAGCCTTACTCTTTCTCCCTCCCGCTCCCCTCACCCCCCTAGCCTTACTCTTTCTCCCTCCTGCTCCCCTCACCCCCATAACCTTACTCTCTCTCTCTCTCCCTCCCTCCTGCTCCCCTCACCTCCCTAGCCTTGCTCTTTCTCCCTCCTGCTCCCCTCACCTCCCTAGCCTTACTCTTTCTCCCTCCTGCTCCCCTCACCTCCCTAGCCTTGCTCTTTCTCCCTCCTGCTCCCCTCACCTCCCTAGCCTTACTCTTTCTCCCTCCTGCTCCCCTCACCTCCCTAGCCTTGCTCTTTCTCCCTCCTGCTCCCCTCACCTCCCTAGCCTTGCTCTTTCTCCCTCCTGCTCCCCTCACCTCCCTAGCCTTACTCTTTCTCCCTCCTGCTCCCCTCACCTCCCTAGCCTTACTCTTTCTCCCTCCTGCTCCCCTCACCTCCCTAGCCTTGCTCTTTCTCCCTCCCGCTCCCTCACCTCCCTAGCCTTACTCTTTCTCCCTCCTGCTCCCCTCACCTCCCTAGCCTTACTCTTTCTCCCTCCTGCTCCCCTCACCTCCCTAGCCTTACTCTTTCTCCCTCCTGCTCCCCTCACCTCCCTAGCCTTACTCTTTCTCCCTCCTGCTCCCCTCACCTCCATAGCCTTACTCTTTCTCCCTCCCGCTCCCCTCACCTCCCTAGCCTTACTCTTTCTCCCTCCTGCTCCCCTCACCTCCCTAGGCTTACTCTTTCTCCCTCCTGCTCCCCCTCACCTCCCTAGCCTTGCTCTTTCTCCCTCCTGCTCCCCTCACCTCCCTAGCCTTGCTCTTTCTCCCTCCTGCTCCCCTCACCTCCCTAGCCTTACTCTTTCTCCCTCCCGCTCACCTCACCTCCCTAGCCTTACTCTTTCTCCCTCCCACTACCCTCACCCCCTAGCCGTACTCTTTCTCCATCCCGCTCCCCTCCCCTCACCTCCCTAGCCTTGCTCTTTCTCCCTCCTGCTCCCCTCACCTCCCTAGCCTTGCTCTTTCTCCCCCCCGCTCCACCTAACCCCCCTAGCCCCCCCTCACTCCCCTAACCCCCCTAAGCCTTACTCTTTCCACCCCACTCCCCTCACCCCCTAGCCTTAGTCTTTCCACCCCACTCCCCTCACCCCCTAGCCTTACTCTTTCCACCCCCACTCCCCTCACCCCATAGCCTTACTCTTTCTCCCTCCTGCTCCCCTCACCTCCCTAGCCTTACTCTTTCTCCCTCCTGCTCCCCTCACCTCCCTAGCCTTACTCTTTCTCCCTCCTGCTCCCCTCACCTCCATAGCCTTACTCTTTCTCCCTCCCGCTCCCCTCACCTCCCTAGCCTTACTCTTTCTCCCTCCTGCTCCCCTCACCTCCCTAGGCTTACTCTTTCTCCCTCCTGCTCCCCTCACCTCCCTAGCCTTGCTCTTTCTCCCTCCTGCTCCCCTCACCTCCCTAGCCTTGCTCTTTCTCCCTCCTGCTCCCCTCACCTCCCTAGCCTTGCTCTTTCTCCCTCCCGCTCCCCTCACTCCCCTAGCCTTGCTCTTTCTCCCTCCTGCTCCCCTCACCCCCCTAGCCTTGCTCTTTCTCCATCCCGCTCCCCTCACCCCCCTAGCCTTGCTCTTTCTCCCTCCTGCTCCCCTCACCTCCCTAGCCTTGCTCTTTCTCCCTCCTGCTCCCCTCACCTCCCTAGCCTTACTCTTTCTCCCTCCCGCTCCCCTCACCCCCCTAGCCTTACTCTTTCTCCCTCCTGCTCCCCTCACCCCATAACCTTACTCTCTCTCTCTCTCCCTCCCTCCTGCTCCCCTCACCTCCCTAGCCTTGCTCTTTCTCCCTCCTGCTCCCCTCACCTCCCTAGCCTTACTCTTTCTCCCTCCTGCTCCCCTCACCTCCCTAGCCTTGCTCTTTCTCCCTCCTGCTCCCCTCACCTCCCTAGCCTTACTCTTTCTCCCTCCTGCTCCCCTCACCTCCCTAGCCTTGCTCTTTCTCCCTCCTGCTCCCCTCACCTCCCTAGCCTTGCTCTTTCTCCCTCCTGCTCCCCTCACCTCCCTAGCCTTACTCTTTCTCCCTCCTGCTCCCCTCACCTCCCTAGCCTTACTCTTTCTCCCTCCTGCTCCCCTCACCTCCCTAGCCTTGCTCTTTCTCCCTCCCGCTCCCCTCACCTCCCTAGCCTTACTCTTTCTCCCTCCTGCTCCCCTCACCTCCCTAGCCTTACTCTTTCTCCCTCCTGCTCCCCTCACCTCCCTAGCCTTACTCTTTCTCCCTCCTGCTCCCCTCACCTCCCTAGCCTTACTCTTTCTCCCTCCTGCTCCCCTCACCTCCATAGCCTTACTCTTTCTCCCTCCCGCTCCCCTCACCTCCCTAGCCTTACTCTTTCTCCCTCCTGCTCCCCTCACCTCCCTAGGCTTACTCTTTCTCCCTCCTGCTCCCCTCACCTCCCTAGCCTTGCTCTTTCTCCCTCCTGCTCCCCTCACCTCCCTAGCCTCGCTCTTTCTCCCTCCTGCTCCCCTCACCTCCCTAGCCTTACTCTTTCTCCCTCCCGCTCACCTCACCTCCCTAGCCTTACTCTTTCTCCCTCCCACTACCCTCACCCCCTAGCCGTACTCTTTCTCCATCCCGCTCCCCTCCCCTCACCTCCCTAGCCTTGCTCTTTCTCCCTCCTGCTCCCCTCACCTCCCTAGCCTTGCTCTTTCTCCCCCCCGCTCCACCTAACCCCCCTAGCCCCCCCTCACTCCCCTAACCCCCCTAAGCCTTACTCTTTCCACCCCACTCCCCTCACCCCCTAGCCTTAGTCTTTCCACCCCACTCCCCTCACCCCCTAGCCTTACTCTTTCCACCCCCACTCCCCTCACCCCATAGCCTTACTCTTTCCACCCCACTCCCCTCACCCCCTAGCCTTACTCTTTCCACCCCACTCCCCTCACCCCCTAGCCTTACTCTTTCCACCCCACTCCCCTCACCCCCTAGCCTTACTCTTTCCACCCCCACTCCCCTCACCCCCTAGCCTTACTCTTTCCACCCCACTCCCCTCACCCCCTAGCCTTACTCTTTCACTCCTCTCTCTTGAAGGAGATTGATGTCCAATGGGTCTTTGTCTGGTTTGTAGGCTTCAGACAGACTCAGACAGACTCAGGTACAGTACAGTACATGGGGGGAGGAAGTGTTTGTGTGTGTGTGTGTTTGTGCATGTGTGCGTGTGTGCGTGTGCGTGTGTGAGGCTGTGGACAGAACCAGTGTGTGTTTATGGCCATTACTCATCATGTCCATGCCTCACTGGGCTGCTGCTCTGTTGCCGTGGGGATAACTGCTGGGTAAGCAGGGCCGAGGGAGTCTGCCTCTGTCTGTCTGCTGTGGGCTGATGCACAAACACACACACATACACACAAACACGCACACACACCCACCTCATATCTCTCGCTCTCTCTCTCTCTGCCTTAAGGAAAATCACAGCCAGGGTGAGAAAGGACATAATGCTAACTGATGCCTAGCTAACATGCACCAGCCAGAGAGGTACCAGGAGGACAGGAAGGACAAGGAGATATAGATAACTGCCAGAACGTTCTCTGTGTACCCTGATCATTTCCCACACACAGACGACAGGGGGACCTGGCCACGAGGAAGAGGTCGCCATGCCAACGTGTCGCTGACACCTGTTTGGCCCAGCGTTACCGAGCTGTCACCCGCAGAGAGCCCCCCGCCAGGTCGTGTTTAGCCTGTCACCATGACAATGGGATTATCCATGACAGGGGCCACCTGAGTCAGACCCTGATGGGTCAGCCACCTGCAGCTGAGTCTTGGTCTGTGTGTGTGTGCGGTCAGGTTGCTCAAGATCCAAGTCAAAATTCAACATATGTCCAGGTACTCAGGACGTCGGGAGTTGATTCAAAGCTGGCCACAAGGGGCAACTGTGAAGTAGGGTTAGGTTTTGCTAGGGTGTTGTGGAAAGGGATGGAGGATGGCTGAAGGTGCGAGCTCCGGCTCCGAGGCTCGCGTATTCAATCCCAGTGCTAGGCACTCGTTTTTATTTTAACCCCATCCCAAACCTTAACCCTGACCTTAACCTTTCGGTATAAATGCTTACACTTTCGAAATTTGGCGTTTATGGACAAACCTCAAATTCTGAAGTGAGACTGTGATAGCTTGTTGGTGTGTTTATGTGTGTCTGTGAGTGTGTGTTACTCCATACTGGTCATTCCACCTGCAGCATATTAGATATCCTTCCTAACAGTGGCAAATAAATGACACTCAAATCACTATTCCTGAAGCTGACGAACAAGCAGACAGACAACACGTGAGTCATTCTAGGAGCCAACAACAACACTGTGGCTTTACTGACCTCATCTGAAGGAGTTGGTCTGCATCCCAAATGGCACCCTATTCCTATACCTTACAAAGTGCACTACCTTTGACAAGAGCCTTAATAGGCCATGTCAAAAGTAGTGAATAAAGGTAATAGGGTGCAATGTGGGATGCAGACCTGGTCTGTCCAATCCACAGTGTGTGTAGATCTGTGCTGCTAACCATGGCTCTGTCCCAGGGTGCCTTGCTGTCTTCTCCAGACATCTCATGATGCCTTAAGGGTGATTTATGCACCTCTATCCTCCCCTGTTCAGTGGCTCGGTGCCCTGCCATGGTGCCTTCTGGGTAAACATGGAGGGTGAGTGGCTGAGAGGTGAGTTATTAAAGAGGAGTGATATTCCTCTGTCACGCTCGACCTCTCGGTGTGTGTGTGTGTGTGTGTGTGTGTGTGTGTGTGTGTGTGTGTGTGTGTGTGTGTGTGTGTGTGTGTGTGTGTGTGTGTGTGTGTGTGTGTGTGTGTGTGGTTGATGTATTTGTTACCGTTCCACTTATTCCGTTGCAGTCATTCGAACGAGCGCGTTCTCCCCAATTAAGGTGCCACCAACCTCCTGTGGCGTGTGTGCAATTGATTGTCCTCTCTCAGGGTTTTCTCATTATGTGTTTCTATGTGAAACATGCCCTGCTCATAAAGCTGTCTGTATTCCTCTTCCTCTCTCCCCACTTTTCTCAAAATGAGGACTTCCACCGAGGGCGCAGTGTGTGTCTGTGTGTGCGTGTATCTTGCATCCTGATAAGAAGACTCGGTGCTTGTCTTTAGTCAGGAAAGCTGTGGCCCTGTAGCTCTAAACCTTTTATCAGTACTTATTACACACATAGACTGTAAAAACAAAATATATATATATATATATATAAATGTATATATACAGTACCAGTCAAAAGCTTGGAGGCACATACTTATTCAAGGATTTTTCTTTATTTTATTTTATTGTAGAATAATAGTGAAGACATCAAAACTATGAAATAACACATATGGAATCATGTAGTAAGCAAAAAAGTGTTTTTTGCTAACTAAAAATTGGAAACATGTTTTAAATTTGAAATTCTTCAAAGTAGCCACCCTTTGCCTTGATGACAGCTGTGCACACTCTTGGCATTCTCTCAACCAGCTTCATGAGGTACATGTAGCCACCTGGAATGCATTTCAATTAGCAGGTGTTATTTTGTGGGATGTATTTCCTTCTTAATGTGTTTGAGCCAATCAGTTGTGTTGTGACAAGGTAGGGGTGGTATACAGAATTGAAAACTTTTCAAGTGCAATCGCAAAAACCATCAAGTGCTATGATGAAACTGGCTCTCATGAGGTCCGCCACAAGAAATTAAAACCCAGAGTTACCTCTGCTGCAGAGGATAAGTTCATTAGAGTTACCGGCCTCAGAAATTTTTGCCCAAATAGATGCTTCACAGAGTTCAAATAACAGACACAACTCAACATCACCTGTTCAGAGGAGACTGCGTGAACCAGGCCTTCATGGCTGAATTGTTGCAAAGAAACCACTTCTAAAGGACACCAATAAGAAGAGAGACTTGCTTGGGCCAAGAAACACGAGCAATGGATACTGTAGAGTAGTATAGAATACAGGATATACATATATTAGATGAGTAATGCAAGATATGTAAACATTATTAAGTGACTAACGTTCCATTCCTTAAAGTGGCCAGTGATTTCTAGTCTATGCATATAGGCAGCAGCCTCTAATGTGCTAGTGATGGCTGTTTAACAGTCTGATGGCCTTGAGATTAAAGCTGTTTTTCAGTCTCTCGGTCCCAGCTTTTATGCACCTGTATTGACCTCGCCTTCTGGAAAGTAGCGGGGTGAATAGGTAGTGGTTCGGCTGGTTGATGAACTTTTTGGTCTTCCTGTGACATTGGGTGCTGTAGGTGTCCTGGAGGGAGGGTAGTTTGCCCCCGGTAATGCGTTGGGCAGACCGCACCACCCTCTGGAGAGCCTTGCGGTTGCGGGCGGTGCAGTTGCCGTACCAGGAGGTGATACAGTCCGACAGGATGCTTTCAATTGTGAATCAATAGAAGTTTATGAGGGTTTTAGCTACATTTCTTCAGCTTCCTGAGGTTGAACAGGCTCTGTTGCACCTTCTTCACCACACTGTCTGTTTCAGTTTGTTTCAGATTGTCAGTGATGTGTACGCCAAGAAACTTGAAGCATTCCACCTTCTCCACTCTGGTCCCGTCGATGTAGATAGGTGGGTGCACCCTCCGCTGTTTTCTGAAGTCCACGATCATCTCCTTTGTTTTGTTGACATTGAGTGAGAGGTTGGTTTCCAGGCCCACATTCCCAGAGCCCTCACCTCCTCCATGTAGGCTGTCTCGTCATCGTTGGTAATCTTGCCTACTACTGTTGTGTCGTCTGCAAACTTGATAATTGAGTTGGAGGCGTGCTTGGCCACGCAGTCATGGGTGAACAGGGAGTACATGAGGGGGCTGAGCACGCACGCTTGTGGGGCCCCAGTGTTGAGGATCAGCGGAGTGGAGATGATGTTTCCTACCTTCACCACCTGGGAGCGGCCCGTCAGGAAGTCCAGGACCCAGTTGCACAGGGCGGGGTTTAGACCCAGGGCCTCGAGCTTAGTGATGAGCTTGTGTGCAGAGGGATGGCAATTGCATCGTCTGTGGATCTATTGGGGTGGTAATTACATTTAAGTGGGTCTAGGGTGGCAGGTAAGATAGAGGGGATATGATCCTTGATTAGTCTCTCAAGGCACTTCATGATGACAGAAGTGAGTGGTACGGGGCGATAGTCATTAAGTTCAGTTACCTTTGCCTTCTTGGGTACAGGAACAATGGTGACCATCTTGAAGCATGTGGGGCAGCAGACTGGGATAGGGAGAGATTGAATATGCCCGTAAACACACCAGCCAGCTGGTCTGAGCATGCTCTGAGGATGCGGCTAGGGATGCCGTCTGGGCCGGCAGCCTTGCAAGGGTTGACACGTTTAAATGTTTTACTCAAGTCTGCCATGGAAAAGGAGAGCCCACAGTCCTTGGTAGTGGGCCACATTGGTGGCACTGTGTTATCTTCAAAGTTTGTGAAGAATGTGTTTAGCCTGTCCTGAAGAAAGACGTCGGTCTCGGCGACGTGGCTGGTTTTCCTTTAGGAGTCCGTGATTGTCTATAGTCCCTGCCACATACGTCTCGTGTCTGAGCTGTTGAATTGCGACTCCACTTCATCTCTATACTGACGTTTAGCTTGTTTGATTGCCTTGCGGAGTAAATAACTATATTCTTTATATTCTGCCATATTACCAGCCACCTTACCATGGTTAAATGTGGTGGTTTCGCACTAAAGCTACCATCTATCCACGGTTTCTGGTTATGGTAAGTTTTAATAGTCACAGTGGGTGCTACATCTCCTATACACCTCCTCATAAACTCAGTTACCGTATCTGTGTACGCGTCTAGATTATTTTCGCAAGCAACCCAGAACATATCCCTGTCCATGTGATCAAAAAAATCCTGAAGCTTGGATTCTGATTGGTCAAACCAGCGTTGAATAGTTCAAAGCACGGGTACTTCCTGTTCAAGTTTCTGCCTATTGGACGAGAGGAGCAAGATGGAGTAATGGTCAGATTTGCCAAAAGGAGGGTGGGGAGGGCCTTGTAAGAATTCCGAAAGTTTGAATAACAATGGTTGAGAATCTTAGCAGTTCAAGTAGTACAGTCGATATGTTGATAGAACTTCGGCAGTCTAGTCCTCAGATTTGCTTTGTTACAATCACCAGCTACAATAAATGCAGCCTCGGATTATGGGGTTTCCAGGTTGCATAACGTCCAGTGAAGTTCTTTGAGGGCCGTCGAGATAACGGCTTGAGGTGGGATGTAAATGGCTGTGGCAATGACGGAGGAGAATTCTCTTGGGAGATAATATGGTCTGCATTTAATTGTGAGGTATTCTAGATCGGGTGAACAAAAGGACTTGAGTTCCTGTATGTTCCTAGAATTACACCATGAGTCGTTAATCATGAAACACACACCTCTGCCTTTCTGCTTTCTGGAGAGATATTTATTCCTGTCTGTGTGATGTACTGAGAATCCTGCTGGCTTTACCAACTCTGACAGAGTATCCCGAGAGAGCCATGTTTCCATGAAACAAAGTATGTTACAGGCCCCGATGTCTCTCTGGACAGAAATCCTTGCTCTAAGCTCATCAACTTTGTTATCCAAAGACTGAACATTAGCGAGTAATATTCTCGGAAGTGGTGGGTGGTTTGCGCACCTCCTAAGTCGAATCAGCAGGTCGCCTCAAGTGCCTCTCCTCCGCCGGTGATGTTTTGGGTCAGCCTCTGGAATAAGTTAAATTGCTCTGAGGAGAGTGAACAAAGGATCTACTCCGGGAAGGTCGTATTCCTGGTCATAATGCTGGTAGTTTTGGTGCGTTACCGATTGTCTTAATATCCAATAGATCTTCCTGGGTGTATGTAATGACATAAAATATTTATTGAGCTAATAATGTAAAAAATAGTACATAGAAAAATAAATACTGCAAAGTTTCCTAAGAGCTAGTCGCGATGCTGCCATCTCCATTGGTGACATCTTCTACAATGTAGAAAATAGTAAAATAAAGAAAAACCCTTGAATAAGTAGGTGTGTCCGAACTTTTGACTGGTACAGTATATATAGTTGTTTCAACAAATTTGTATTAAGGAACTGGATCCACAGCTTTTTTTTGTTTACTTAACTTTTCAGTCCTGTTACCTGAACAATTTCTTTTCAGTCAATTGAAAAAGATGTTTGCTCAACTTGTCTCATATGTTCATTCAACTATACATTCTTATGTGGACATGTTAATAATTACTGTATAAATGAACATGTACAATGTAATCATGTATGACAAATATGTAAGTTGAAAACATTGTATGTTAAAAGCACTGTTTGTGTGTGTAACCAGTTGCACAACCTTTTTTAGTTAACCTTTCTAGCACAGGGTTTCCGCTCGTCGCTCGTCCCTCGACAACAAAAGGCAGCGTGCGAAATTCAAAAATTTTTTTTGAAATATGTAACATTCACACATTAACAAGTCCAATACAGCAAATGAAAGACAAACATCTTGTTCATCTACCCATTGTGTTCGAATTCAAAAATGCTTTACAGTAAAAGCACAACATATGATTATGTTAGATCAGAGTCAAGTCACAAAAACACATACAGCCATTTTCCAGCCAAAGATAGGAGTCACAAAAAGCAGAAATATAGATAATATTAATCACTAACCTTTGATGATCTTCATCAGATGACACTCATAGGACATCATGTTACACAATACATGTATGTTTTGCTCGATAATGTGCATATTCAAAAATCTCTGTTTACATTGGCACGTTACGTGGAGTAATGTTTTGATTCCAAAAATTCTGGTGATTTTGCACAAATACTCATAATAAACATTGAAAAAAGATGCAAGTGTTATTCACAGAATTAAAGATAGACTTATCCTATATGCAACCGCTGTGTCAGTTTTTAAAAAACGGCACTCAGAAACCAATCCAGCCAAATAAAATTCCTCCATTTTGGAGTCAACATAAGTTAGAAAAAACACTATAAATATTCACCTACCTTTGATGATCTTCATCAGAAGGCACTCCCAGGAATCCCAGTTTGACAATACATGACTGATTTGTTCCATAAAGCCCATCATTTAGTCACTTGTTGTTAGCATGTTCAGCCCAGTAATCCATCTTCATGAGGCACGAGCACTTCTTCCAGACAAAAACTCAAAAAGTTATGGTACAGTCCGTAGAAACAAGTCAAATGATGTATGGAATCAATCGTTAGGATGTTTTTAACATAAATCATCAGTAAGGTTCCAACCGGAGAATTTCATTGTCTGAAGAAAAGCATTGGAACGAGAGCAAACTCTGTCGGGAGCGCGCGTCATGAGACCGAGGCTCTCTGCCAGACCACTCACTCAAAGAGCTCTCATGAGCCCCTACTTTATAGTAGAATCCTCAAACCAGTTTCTAAAGACTATAACATCTAGTGGAAGCCCTAGGAAGTGCAACCTCATCCTTATCTGACTTTGATTTCAATAGGCACGGTTTTGAAAATCGATTTCTCACTTCCTGGTTGGATTTCTTCTCAGGTTTTGCCTACCGTATGAGTTATGTTATACTCACAGACATCATTCAAACAGTTTTAGAAACTTCAGAGTGTGTTCTATCCAATACTAATAACAATATGCAGATATTAGCATCTGGGACAGAGTAGGAGGCAGTTCAGTCTGGGCACGCTATTCATCCAAAAGTGAAAATGCTGCACCCTATCCCAAAAAGGTTATTAACCTTTCTAGGGCAGGCGTTCTGATAGCGTTACAGGTCGTAGAAACAAGTCAAACGATGTATGGAATCAATATTTAGGATGTTTTTAACATAAAACATCAATAAGCTTCCAACCGGAGAATTCCTGTCTGAAGAAAAGCACTGGAATGAGAGCTAACTCTGTTGGGAGCGCGCGTCACGAGCCTGAGACACTCTGCCAGACAACTGACTCAAACAGGTCTCATGAGCCCCTCCTTTTTAGGAGAAGCCTGAAACAAGTTTCTAAAGACGGTTGACATCTAGTGGAAGCCGTAGGAAGTGCAACTTGACTACATAGGCACTGTGTATTTGGTAGGCCAAGCTTTTAAAATCTACAAACCTCAGATTTCTCACTTCCTGGTTGGATATTTCTCAGGTTTTGGCCTGCCATATGAGTTCTGTAATACTCACAGACATCATTCAAACAGTTTTAGAAACTTCAGAGTGTTTTCTATCCAATACTAATAATAATATGCATATATTAACATCTGGGACAGAGTTGGAGGCAGTTCACTCTGGGCACGCTATTCATCCAAAAGTGAAAATGCTGCTGAAAATCCCTATCCCAAAAGAGTTTTAATCGACATATCCATATCGACATATCCTTCCAATCTTCCTGCTACATCACCATTTCTTTGTCAGTTATCAGTTAATCTGACTATTCTCTCATCGTCGATTTGATTACTTATTTAAGCAATTTCAGTTTTTTCTTATAGTTGTGCAAATGTCGGTGAGCCATATCACACTTTTTTAATGTTACTTCTTAATCCCTATGTTAAATAAAATTGTTTTCTTGAGTGTACTTTTAAGAGCTGAGATTTACTTTGAAGTGGAAAGTGTAGCAATACAGGTGAAATCAGTCATTGACACAAACATTGTGGCATCGCAGGGAAATTGGATTTCTGTGACCCAAGAGGTTGTGAGTTCAAATCCCAGGTATGGGATATGTTGAATAACAATGACTTTATAATTGAACTTCCACAATGTAATCATGAATGTCAAATATGTATGTTGAAAGCATTGTATGTTAAAAGCACTGTGTGTGTGTGTGTGTGTGTAACTAGTTCCATTGTCTTTTTTTCAGGTAAGATGCCCAAATAATACGTTAGAGTTGAATGAACATATGAGACAACTTGAGAAAACACATAATTTTAAGTTGACTGAATTTGTGCCTACATTCGGGCCAACTAAAAATGTTAAGTTCAGCTACAAACAACAACAAAAAAGGCTGCGGAAACAACTGCCCAGTAATATTTATTTGAAACAACTAGTGTTAGAGTTTGGTGTGTGTGACAGTGACACAGTTTGCTTATCAGGCAAACTGTGTGTGTGTGTGTGTGTGTGTGTGTGTGTCTGTGCCCTGTCCACTGATAGATATGTCTATGAGTAGCTTTCACAGGGATAAAGATTACCTCTCGCTGTAATTGGTCAGATAACATCCATAAACTACCCAGGTAATCTTTCCTCCGTTTATTAAGATCTGATCTACGACCTGCTCCTGCTGTGGAGATCACAGGCCTTCATTAACTCTACCTGCTGTCCTATCTGATCTAGGGCCTGGGCTGCAGTAATTTACTCCCACCCTGACAGACAGACGGATCAACATTAACTGATAAGATAACACTGTGTCCCTCAGCAGTTTGTGTGTGTTGATGATGTGGCTCTTTTTTACCACCACATAGCAGTGAATTAGTCGTCTTCCCTCCTCTTTCCCTGTCACTAACTATATCCTCAATGGCTTCAGAATGCAACAGACATGCAGATACTGTACAAGATATGAAGTCAACTCTGTCTACAACTCTGAAGTAAAGATGTTTCACCACAGTGTTCTGTATTCACCATATAAAGCTACAGATTGATCAATCATTCAATAAAATGTATTTATAAAGCCCTTTTTACATCAGCAGATGTCACAAAGTGCTATACAGAAACCCAGCCTAAAACCCCAAACAGTAAGCAATGCAGATGTAGACGCACTGTGGCTAGGAAAACTCCCTAGAAAGGCAGGAACCTAGGAAGAAAGCTAGAGAGGAACTAGTCTCTGAGGGGTGGTGTAGCATTATCTAAAATAAGGACGCATGACAACGAGGTTCTAGCTCCAGAATGTTTACTAACCTAACCCTCACATGTCATACATAGGTACGGATACTCCCAAGGGACATCCTACTACATCTTCCCCTCTTCCATGAACAAGAACTCAACATGCATAACCATTGAAGCATAACTGAAATGCAATTTGGAAACCAGTATTATTCTGTAACATGCTTCTTCACATCCTGAAACAGTATGAAAGCATTATGAACAGTATGAACATTAACTTAGGTACAGTCTCTTTTTGCTGGGTATGGTCCCCAATAGTATGTTTTCTTTTCACGTAGCATAGTCTTTCAGCCACTCTGGTGGCTTCACATCCCTTTTTGGGCGTGCTTGTGGCTCTGTGAGCATTCCCTCTCCTTCACCCTCTTTTTGTGCATTTTCTGTGACCTCAGTCTGTGTGGCTGGTAGATCTGGAAGAGCTCTGAGGTGTGTTTTGGTCCTTTGTACCTCTTCTGACACTGTGTCCACCACATAGGAGCGTGTGGCATCTGCTTTCCTCAGCACTATTGCTGGTGTCTTTGAGTTTGTAATCCACACACGTTGACCTTCGGCAGCTCTGGCCTCTCCGTAGCCCGGTGTCTCCGATTAAAGTCTCCAGTTTGTGTTTGTTTCAGCCATTTGTCCCGCTCAGCAAAGGCCTTCCTGTTAGGCCATCGGGGTTTAAACTGGGCCGGCAAGACAGGCAATGGGGAACGCAGCCTCCTGCCCATCAGGAGCTCAGCAGGAGACGCCCATGATGCAGTGGTGTAACTCTGTAAGCTAACAGAGACCTGTATGGATCCTTGTTCTTTTTCAGCAGTCCTTTGACTGTTTTCACAGCTCTCTCTGCCTCACCATTACTCTGTGCATGGTAGGGGCTACTGGTCACATGTGTGAAGTCATATTCTGGGGCAAAAGCAGAAAAGGAGCTTGCAAGAGAACTGGGGAGCGTTATCTGTGTCGTGTCGTTGGCTATGCCGGATTAAGTGATATGACATGCTATTCTATAAAATCCTTTCTCTGTAATTCATATTACCTGATTGAGCTAATCATGTAAATATAATTAACTAGAAAGTCGTGGTACCACAAGATAATATTTATAGCGCTGTTATCTTCTGAATAAACTCTTAAAGACCTAGCAATATTTTACATCAATAGCAGTCAATATTAATCGTCACCTTATTTCAGTCTCATCTGAAAGTTTTAAATTCTTGGTTATCTTCACAAACCCTGGCTAACAAGTTGAATCAGCAATACAAATTTGGGTTAAATTATTTATTTACTAAATACCTAACTAATCACACAGAATTACATGTACACAGAATGAAACCTACCTTGATTACAAATTATGTCATAAAGGAAAACGTCCCTAGCAGACGGAACAGATATGACAGCTGGTTACACAAAGAAAAGGGGTCTGGGTTTGAGTGAAAGAGCGGGAAGACTGAAGAACAAAGGGAGAAGCGATTTCTCTATTGGGCCGTAGGCTGCTACTCTATCGTAAATACAGAATCTTATGCATTCTATATTACCACCCATTTGGAAAAGGAAATTGCAATAAATATTTACTCTGAGCTGCGCTTCAGTAGGTTGGTGGTAGATGGAAGGCCGTGTTGCCCAACAGAGTCCTTTGTCCTTTGAAGAGTGTCTCTGTGGTGAACGGGAAACGTTGTAGTGTCGTCGTTGTGTGGTAGACGGGATACTCTGTCTGTCCTCTCCTAGCCCATGTTTACAGTGGCCGCAGCTAACTCAACGGCTAGGAGGTATCACTTCTGTAGCGAATAAGAGTTCAAAGTTCATACCATTCGCAACCAAAGCTCGCGCTGAAGTTAGCTTTGTTCTGTAGTTATTATCTGAACCCTTCTGACATTGGACCGTCATGCTAATGACAGGAGGTTACATTTTCGTCAAGGGCTTATATAGTGGAGGGAGAAGGGTGTGTTTCATAGTTTATAACCCATGTCTCTTCACAGGGGCGGCCACTGATGGAGCAGAGCCCTAACCTTATGAAAACCAAATCTCTCATTTGGAAGCTAAAATTACATGTCATCTTTTCACAAATCATTTTATATTTAAACATTTGAATTGCATAACAATTCCATGTGAATCTGATAACTATAATGTGTAGACTTGCCCAGATACAGTTTAGGTCGTCCTGTCATCAGTCATAATGTCTCAGATAACAACCGAACTGACATCATATTAATTAAGTACCAACGCATATTTTCAACTGGTTCTATTACCGAAATATGGTTCCTTTCCCTCCAATTGTTTGATGTTCCCAGACTCTCTATGTTTAACAAAGGCTATTCAGGAGTCCCTCTGTAGTCAAGAGAGAGGGAAGGGAGAAAGGTATTTATGGGGGGGTCATAAACCTTACCCACAGGCCAACATCATGACATCTGTAACCAGGACCTCAGAGACCACTTGCCTGGAAAAAAGTACTTTAATCCATTGATAACTCCAGCTGATGTGGTTATGGGTGTCTTTGCTATTTCAATGTATCTTGAATAGTAATCTACCACTAGCAGATAAGTGTAATTTCTCCAATAGAACACATATGCCCCTACCTTTTGCCATGGCCATTTTGGCAGCTCCGTTGCCATTATTGGTTCCGGTTGACAAGGTTGACATTTTGTACAGACCTCACACTGGGCCACCAGCTTTGCAATCTGAGTACTCAGACCAAACCACCACACTGACTGTTGAGCCCTTAGTCTGCATTTGGTTATCCCCATGTGTCCTTCATGCACTCTGTCTAGCTTTTCTGGTTGTAGAGTCTCTGGGATAACTATCCGTTGTCCTTTCATGAGAAGGTCTCCATTACAGTGGAAGTTACTTTGGTGCAACCAATAGGGCTTCAGCAGCTGAGGCAATTCCTCCTGCCTGGGCCATCCCTTTTTGTACTGCTGCACTATCTGTCGGCAGATGGGGTCTCGTTGTTGCTCCTCTGAAATCTGCTTCAGTTTGGTCTGAGATGCAGGTAGGCTGTCCCTTATTGCATTAATGGACACCTGTACCTCCCCCACTAGACATCACTCCTCCTCTGATAATGGAGAGTGTGTCTGCTGTGAGAGAGGGGTCCTGGAGAGTGCGTCTGCTGTGATCAGTGCCTTCCCTGGCACGTACACCATCTTGTAGGTGAACCTCAGTAATCTGAGGCGGAAGCGCAGAACTCTGGGAGGCAAGTTGTCCAGTGCTTTTGTCCCTAACAGAGCCAACAGCGGTTTGTGGTCAGTCTCTGCTGTAGACTGCAGGCCAATAAGGTATTGGCTGAGCCTTTCCCATGTGATAGCCAACGCCTCCTTCTCCACTTGTGCATACCTTTGCTCTGTGTCTGATAAGCTTCGGGAGATTTATGCTATTGGACACCACTCCATATTGTCCTGCATCTGTGTGAGTACCGCCCCTAGCCCAAAAGATGATGCATCTGCTGATACCTTTATCTTAGCGTGGGGACGGTACTGGGCAAGCGCTCTTTGTGAGGCCAGGTCTCAATTAGATTTTGTCAAACGCCACCTGTTGCACGTGACCCCATGACCAGTCATTCTCTTTCTCTCAGGGGTTTGGTTGCATCTGAAAACTGTGGGAGGAACTTTGCCACATATGTGGCTATTCCTAAGAAGACCCTGACTTCAGCCACATTCTGGAGTATGGGGATATCTGTGATGGCGCTGATCTTCTCCGGGTCCGGCTCTATTCCAGCTGCACTGATTTTGTGTCCCAAGAACAAGACCTCTGACTGTGCAAAGGTACATTTTTCATTGAGTGTCAGGCCAGTCTCCTGGAGTCTGGTCAGAACTGCTGTGAGCCTTACATCATGTTCTGCTCTGTCTCTTCCGCACACGAGCACATCGTCCGCGTGGACTATGACGCCACTCAGCCCATCCAACAGCTGGGACATGGGTCTTTGGAAATGCTCAGTACCGGAAGTGATTCCAAATAGCAAAATATTAAAACAGTAACTGCCAAACTGTGTTATAAACTTTGTGAGTGCCCTACTCTCTGATGACAGCGGTATCTGCCAGAAACTTGAGCGGGCATCCAGCTTTGTGAAGACTTGTGAGCCATCCAACTGAGCCAGTGACTGCTCCACTGATGGTAAGTCATGTCCAAACAGATCCTTATGTCCCCATTAGCTTTTGGGACCACTACCATCCCTGCACACCAGTCAGTGGGACTCTCTATTTAAGACACCGCCCCAATTTCTTCCGTCCTCCCCAACTCTTCCTTTACTCTGGTAAATAAAGGGATAGACACACTGCGGGGGGTAGTAAGGGCATAGGGGACAGCATCTCTTCCAGGCAGATTTTGTAGTCACCTTCTATCCTCCCTAGACCAGAAAACACTTTTGGGAATTTCTTTTTGAGAACCTCACCTGGGTCCTTCAGTTCGCTCACTCTCTCAATGAGTTGCAATGCTTCAATTGCTGGCAGCCCCAGCAACGGTCTGGCCAGAGAGTCAATGACAAAGACAGGCTGGATGGCACTTGTGTCTTTACTCTCCAGTTTAATCACCAACTGCCCTACCACTGGTAAAATCTTATTACTGGGCCTGTTCACTTTTTTGGTTTGTAGAGAGCAAAGGGCCATCTCTACTATAGCTATACAGCCTTGTTGGACTAGCTGTCACTCCTGACCCAGTGTCTAGTTTAAATGACACAACCTCCCCATTGAGTTTAATGTCTGAATGCCAGCCAGCATTGTTTTCCGATATTTCTCCTAGAATGATGCTGTCCTGCTGTACCTCCTCTGAGACCTCATGCATTTGCTTTAATCGACAGACAGCTGAAAAGTATCCTCTCTTGTGACATTTCCTGCATTCCACATCCTTTGCTGGGCAATCTTTCCATCTGTGGAAAGGGGATTTCCCACATTTGCGACAAACACTTGAACTAGCTACTGGTGCTGTCTGTGATTGTTTTCTCCACATCTTTCTCTGTTCTGTGTTCCCCTCCATTTGTTTAGCTCAGTATGAAAATGCATTTATTTCCTCACTCTCTTCGCTCTGCAAGGCTGTCGAGCAGCATCGTCTGCTGTCTTTTTACTGTCTCACTCTGCTTAACCTGGTTTACAGCTTTGGACAAGGTAAGCTGGGAATCCAACTCTAACTTTTCAGAAAGTGCTATATTTCTTATTCCCACTACAATCCGATCTCGGATCAGCTCTTCCCTGAGCGCGCCAAACTGACATGTTCTGCTAGTTTGTGAACAGCTGTGATAAAACTGTTGGTGGTTTCACCCTGTTCCTGTTTGCGCATATTAAAGCTAGCTTTCTCAAATATAATGTTGCGTCTCACTATAAAATGCGGTTCAAAACAGTCTTTATTGGCATTGTAGTTAAGTTTTTCTTCCTTAGTCAACGATGAAGCATTTAATATATCCTCTGCTTCATCATCTATAGAGTAGATCAGTGTATTAACTTGAAATGGCTAATTTTTCATGTTTAAGCCTGAAGCTACCCTGTTCCTTTCAAAGCGCCTGATCCATTTCGGCCAGTTTTGAATGTCCATAAAATCCAAATTCTCCGGGTGGACTAATGCGAAATCCGTCAGCACTAGTCACTGGCCTGTCCGTTTTTGCGCCAGAGCCCGTCGAACTTGGAGTCTCAAACCCTGAAATTCCGCCAGTTTCTTCCTCTTGCAACATGTTGCTTAGCAGTAACTTCAGGAAAATCCAAGATGGCGTAGCAGTCAGACGTCTTTGTCTTTGTTCTGTCGTGTCCCTTGTATTTATCTTTTTCTTCGCATATCTTTTAAACTATTTTCCTAAACCTCAACTTCTAAATACTCTCCTGAAACTCGCCTCACCCAATGTGTCGTGAATCTGTTTTTTTTTCTAAAGTATTTTTATTTACCTCGGATCTGGAATCCCTCAACTGAAGCTAGCCAGCTAACTACCTACCAGCTATTAGTCAGGAAACCACTGATAGCGGTCATCAGCTAACCTTTAGCTCGGAAAGCTCTTGTCAGTTCGTACAACGTGACTCAAACTAGAGCATAATGGACCAAATTTTTTCTCTCCATATCCCTGGATTCCTACCGCAAACTCTGAACATTTTCAGCTGGATCTAAGCAACTAGATAACCGCAATCCCGGGTGACTACTCCTGGCTAGCGTTTCCATCCCGGAACAAGCACCAATTAGCCTGAAGCTAGTCCGGCTAGGGCTCCTGGGCTACCACCGAAGCCCACTCCTGGGCTACAATATCCGGACCCCTTCTACCCCACCGATCCTCTACGACTGGAATACCGACATAATCTGCCCAAGAATTCCAACAGGCCCCTCAGGCACGACGTCCGCTGAAGGCCCATTCTGCTAACTTAAGGCCTGCTAGCTACCTAGAGCTACTTGGAACCCTACTAATCCACGACTGGACTTACCTCCATCATGCCGTCCCCCAAAGTCCCTTCTGCTAGCTTGCTAGCCACGGTCTGCTAACTGCTAGCTTGCTTGCTCCGGTCTGCTAACTGCTAGCTTGCAAGCCCCGGTCTGCTAACTGCTAGCTTGTCAGCCCCGTTCTACTAACTGCTAGCTTGTTAGCACCGGCCTGCTAACTGTCTGAATCGCCTTGTCCCCAGCCAGCCCAACCACTCACTGGACCCATATGTTCACTTGGCTGCGCATGCCTCTCTCTAATATCCATATGCCCCCATCCATTACTGTCCTGGTTAGTGATTACTGTCTTATTTCACTGTAGAGCCTCTAGCCATGCTCAATATGCCTTAACCAACCATGTTGTTCCAACTTTTACATAGGCGATGACATCACCTGGTTTAAAGACTATGTCTCTCTCATAATTTCTCAATGCCTAGGTTTACCTCCGATGTACTCTCTTCCTACCATACATTTGTCTGTACATTATGCCTTGAATCTATGCTATTGTTCCCAGAAACCTGCTCCTTTTACTATCTGTTCCGAACGTGTTAGACGGCCAGTTCGTATAGCCTTTAGCCGTACCCTTATCCAACTTCTCTTCTGTTCCTCTGGTGATACAGAGGTTAATCGAGGTCCTGCAGTGCCTAGCTCCACTCCCACTCCCCAGGTGCTCTCATTTGTTGACTTCTGTAACCGTAAAAGCCTTGGTTTCATGCATGTTAACATTAGAAGCCTACCCCCTAAGTTTGTTTTACTCACTGCTTTAGCACACTCTGCCAAACTTAGCCATGTCTAAATCCTGTCTTAGGAAAACCGCCAAAACCCCTAAAATCTCCATCCCTAACTGTAACATTTTTCACCAAGATAGAACTGCCAAACGGGGTGGTGTTGCAATCTAATGCAAAAATAGCCTGCAGAGTTATGTCTTACTATCCAGGTCTGTACTAAAAAGTCTGTACTACTTCTAAAAATTCACCTTTCCAGAAACTAGTCTCACATTGTTGCCCCTTGCTATAGACCACCCTCTACCCCAGCTATTGCCCCCCATTTATCTTCTGAGCTCATGCTACTAGGTGACCTAAACTGGGACATGCTTAACACCCCGGCCATCCTACAATCTAAGCTTGATGCCCTCAATCTCACACATATTATTAATGAACCTACCAGGTACAACCCCAAATCCGTAAACACGGGCACCCTCATAGATATCATCCTAACTAACTCGCACTCCAAATACACCTCTGCTGTTTCAACCTGGCCGGGGTATCCTGGAATGACATTGACCTCATCCCGTCAGTAGAGGATGCCTGGTTATTCTTTAAAAGTGCCTTCCTCACCATCTTAAATAAGCATGCCCCATTCAAAAAATTTGGAACCAGGAATAGATGTAGTCATTGGTTCACTCCAGACCTGTCTGCCCTTGACCAGCACAAAAACATCCTGTGGTGTTCTGCATTAGCATCAAATAGACCCTGTGATATGCAACTTTTCAGGGAAGTTAGGAACAAATATACACAGGCAGTTAGGAAAGCAAAGGCTAGCTTTTTCAAACAGAAATGTGCATCCTGTAGTACAAACTCAAAAGAGTTTGGGGCACTGGGACACTGTAAAGTCCATGGAGAATAAGAGCACCTCCTCCCAGCTGCCCACTCCTGTGAGGCTAGGAAACAGTGTTACCACCGATAAATCCACTATAATTGAGAATTTCAATAAGCATTTCTCTCTTTCCACCTGGCTAATCCTACCCCGGTCAACTGCCCGGCACACTCCACAGAAACCCGCCAAAGCCCCCACCATTTCTCCTTCACCCAAATCCAGATAGCTGATGTTCTGAAAGAGCTGCAATATCTGGACCCCTGCAAATCAGCTGGGCTAGACAATCTGGACACTCTCTTTCTAAAAATTATCTGCCGAAATTGTTGCAACCCCTATTACTAGCCTGTTCAACCTCTCTTTCGTATCGTCTGAGATTCCCAAAGATTGGAAAGCTGCCTCGGTCATCCCCCTCTTCAAAGGGGGTGACACTCTAGACCCAAATTGCTACAGACCTATTATATCTATCCTACCCTGTCTTTCTAAAGTCTTCAAAAGCCAAGTCAACAAACAGACTACCGACCATTTCGAATCCCACCGTACCTTCTTCGCTATGCAATCTGGTTTCAGAGCTGGTCATGGGTGCACCTCAGCCATGCTCAAAGTCCTAAATGACATCATAACCGCGATCGATCAGAGACATTACTGTGCAGCCGTATTCATCGCCCTGGCCCATTCTTTCGACTCTGTCAATCATCACATTCTTATTGACAGACTCGACAGCCTTGGTTTCTCAAATGATTGCCCCCCCATGGTTTACCAACTGCTTCTCTGATAGAGTTCAGTGTGTCAAATCGGAGGGCCTGTTGTCCGGACCTCTGGCATTCTCTATGGGGGTGCCACAGGGTTCAATTCTCGGGCCGACTCTCTTCTCTGTATATATCAATGATGTCGCTCTTGCTGCTGGTGATTCTCTTATCCTCCTCTACGCAGACGACACCATTCTGTATACTTCTGGCCCTTCTTTGGACACTGTGTTAACTAACTTCAAGACTAGCTTCAATGCCATACAACTCTCCTTCCGTGGCCTCCAACTGCTCTTAAATGCAAGTAAAACTAAATGCATGCTATTCAATCGATCACTGCACGCACCTGCCCTCCCGTCCAGCATCGCTACTCTGGACGACTCTGACTTAGAATACGTGGACACCTACAAATACCTAGGTGTCTGGTTAGACTGTAAACTCTCCTTCCAGACTCACATTAAGCATCTCCAATCCAGAATTAAATCTAGAATCGGCTTCCTATTTCACAACAAAGCATCCTTCACTCATGCTGCCAAACATACCCTCATAAAACTGGCCATCCTACCGATCCTCGACTTTGGCGATGTAATCTATAAAATAGCCTCCAACACTCTACTCAACAAATTGGATGCAGTCTATCACAGTGCCATCTGTTTTGTCACCAAAACCCCATGCACTACCCACCACTGTGACCTGTACGCTCTCGTTGGTTGGCCCTTGCTTCATACTCGTCGCCAAACCCACTGGCTACAGGTTATCTACAAGTCTCTGCTAGGTAAAGCCCCGGCTTATCTCAGCTCACTGGCCACCATAGCAGCACCCACTCATAGCACACGCTCCAGCAGGTATATCTCACTGGTCACCCCCAAAGCCAATTCCTCCTTTGGTCGCCTTTCCTTCCAGTTCTCTGCTGCCAATGACTGGAACGAACTGCAACAATCACTGAAGCTGGAGACTCATATCTTCCTCACTTGCTTTATGCACTAGCTGTCAGAGCAGCTCACAGATCACTGCACCTGTACATAGCCCATCTGTTAACAGCCCATCATCTACCTCATCCCCTTACTGTATGTATTGATTTATCTTGCTCCTTTGCACCCCAGTATCTCTACTTGCACATTCATCTTCTGTACATCTGGCATATTTATTACCTTAACTCCCTTATCTTACCTCATTTGCACTCAGTGTATTTATACTCCTCCCCTTTATTTATTTATTTATTTTCTACTGTATTATTGACTGTATGTTTTGTTTATTCAATGTGTAACTCTGTGTTATTGTATGTGTCGAATTTCTATGCTTTATCTTGGCCAGGTCGCAGTTGCAAATGAGAACTTGTTCTCAACTAGCCTACCTGGAAAAATAAAGGTGAAATAAAATAAATAAAATGATATGCGCTGTTTTATCTCCAACACTGTGCCCTCCCTGCTTTGAAACAGCCTAAATGTATGATGTACTTGGTACGTCCTTCACGTTTATGTGATTATTAAAACCACTTCTGACACCATGTCGTATTATCTAAAATAAGGACGCATGACAATGAGGTTCTAGCTCCAGCATGTTTACTAACCTAACCCTCGCATGTCATACATAGGTACGTATACCCCCAAGGGACTTCCTACTACAGGTGGCCAGTCATCTTCTGGCTGTGCCAGCTGGAGATTATAAGAGTACATGGCCATTAAGGCCAGATTGTTTTTCATGATTTTCAGACGTTAATAGATGACCAGCAGGGTCAAATAATATTCACAGTGGTTGTCTAGGGTGTAACAGGTCAGTACCTCGGGAGTAAATGTCAGTTGGCTTTAAATAGCTAAGCATTCAGAGTTCGAGACATCAGGTGCGTTAGAGAGAGAGAGAGATAGAGAGAGAGAGAGAGAGTCGTAAACAGCAACAAGGTAGCACGTCCGGTGAACAGTTCAGTGTTTCATAGCGGCAGGCAGAACAGTTGAACCCTGTGGCCCCGTTCGGCCCCATCCAGCCCCGTCCGGCGATACACCTGGACAGGGACAACCAGGCAGGATATAACCCCACCCAATTTGCCAAAGCACAGTCCACATACCACTGAGCAGTGGAGTTTCTCCATGTTAACTCTCTTTTTCAAACAGACCGAGGGGTGCTGAGGCTGAGTCAGACTCGAACATAGCATGAGGTGAATAATTCCCCTCACTTCTTCCTTTCTCTGAATCCCTCCTGACTGGGTGATTCTTTCTTTCTTTCGGTCTGTCTGTCTGTCTGTGTCTCTCTCTCTCGCTCCCTGGTGTGTGCAGGTCCCATCATTCTC